>NC_092096.1:1791596-1951596 GCF_045679555.1 Salvelinus alpinus | reverse complement strand
CCCCCAACATCACTACCCCAGGTACTACAGCCTAATAAACATGGGTCATATTCCACTGTCATGGGTTATCATGTATCCCCCAACATCACTACCCCAGGTACTACAGCCTAATAAACATGGGTCCTAGTCCACTGTCATTATGCGTTATCATGTATCCCCCAACATCACTACCCCAGGTACTACAGCCTAATAAACATGGGTCCTAGTCCACTGTCATTATGAGTTATCATGTATCCCCCAACATCACTACCCCAGGTACTACAGCCTAATGAACATGGGTCATATTCCACTGTTAATATGAGTTATCATGTATCCCCCAACATCATTACCTCAGGTACCACAGCCTAATAAACATGGGTCATCGTCCACTGTCATGAGTTATCATGTATCCCCTAACATCACTACCCCAGGTACTACAGCCTAATAAACATGGGTCCTATTCCACTGTCATTATGGGTTATCATGTATCCCCCAACATCACTACCTCAGGTACTACAGCCTAATAAACATGGGTCATATTCCACTGTTATGAGTTATCATGTATCCCCCAACATCACTACCCCAGGTAATACAGCCTAATAAACATGGGTCATATTCCACTGTCAATATGAGTTATCATGTATCCCCCAACATCACTACCTCAGGTACTACAGCCTAATAAACATGGGTCATATTCCACTGTCATTATGAGTTATCATGTATCCCCCAACATCACTACCCCGGGTACTACAGCCTAATGAACATGGGTCATATTCCACTGTCATGAGTTATCATGTATCCCCAACATCACTACCCCAGGTACTACAGCCTAATAAACATGGGTCCTAGTCCACTATCATGAGTTATCATGTATCCCCCAACATCACTACCCCAGGTACTACAGCCTAATGAACATGGGTCATATTCCACTGTCATGAGTTATCATGTATCCCCCAACATCACTACCCCAGGTACTACAGCCTAATAAACATGGGTCCTAGTCCACTGTCATGAGTTATCATGTATCCCCCAACATCACTACCTCAGGTACTACAGCCTAATAAACATGGGTCATATTCCACTGTCAATATGAGTTATCATGGATCCCCCAACATCACTACCCCAGGTACTACAGCCTAATAAACATGGGTCATATTCCACTGTCAATATGAGTTATCATGTATCCCCCAACATCACTACCTCAGGTACTACAGCCTAATAAACATGGGTCCTATTCCACTGTCATGGGTTATCATGTATCCCCCAACATCACTACCTCAGGTACTACAGCCTAATGAACATGGGTCATATTCCACTGTCATGAGTTATCATGTATCCCCCAACATCACTACCCCAGGTAGTATCGTAACGCTGCAGAGGGTTTCCCATGCCAAGTCAGCGCTCTGGTCTCGTGTCGTTGTCCTTGTATCGTAACGCTGCAGAGGGTTTCCCATGCCAAGCCAGCGCTCTGGTCTCGTGTCGTTGTCCTTGTAGCATAACGCTGCAGAGGGTTTCCCATGCCAAGTCAGCGCTCTGGTCTCGTGTCGTTGTCCTTGTATCGTAACGCTGCAGAGGGTTTCCCATGCCAAGTCAGCGCTCTGGTCTCGTGTCGTTGTCCTTGTATCATAACGCTGCAGAGGGTTTCCCATGCCAAGTCAGCGCTCTGGTCTCGTGTCGTTGTCCTTGTATCATACCGCTGCAGAGGGTTTCCCATGCCAAGCCAGCGCTCTGGTCTCGTGTCGTTGTCCTTGTATCATAACGCTGCAGAGGGTTTCCCATGCCAAGCCAGCGCTCTGGTCTAGTGTCGTTGTCCTTGTATCATAACGCTGCAGAGGGTTTCCCATGCCAAGCCAGCGTTCTGGTCTCGTGTCGTTGTCCTTGTATCGTAACGCTGCAGAGGGTTTCCCATGCCAAGTCAGCACTCTGGTCTCGTGTCGTTGTCCTTGTATCATAACGCTGCAGAGGGTTTCCCATGCCAAGCCAGCGCTCTGGTCTAGTGTCGTTGTTCTTGTATCATAACGCTGCAGAGGGTTTCCCATGCCAAGTCAGCACTCTGGTCTCGTGTCGTTGTCCTTGTATCGTAACGCTGCAGAGGGTTTCCCATGCCAAGCCAGCGCTCTGGTCTCGTGTCGGTGTCCTTGTATCGTAACGCTGCAGAGGGTTTCCCATGCCAAGCCAGCTCTCTGGTCTCGTGTTGTTGTCCTTGTATCATAACGCTGCAGAGGGTTTCCCATGCCAAGCAGCTGAGAAGGTGAAGATGCCGTTTCATTACCAATGTCCCGAGCGCCATGGGCAGGGTGTCAGCCTGGTGTTCCACAGAGGGCCAACCTGGCCAGACTTCAGTCAGCGGGCTAGGGCCAATACCATCCAGGATATAATGCCAACACTTTGCAGGCTACACAGCCAACAGCACCAACCCCGCTGGGGCTGGCAGATGTGTAAGAAGCTGCAGTCAGCATGGAGCCCCTTTACCATTCAGCATGGAGCCCCTTTACCATTCAGCACTGAGCCTCTGTAATAGTCTACCATGTCAGGGGTAGTGGGCTGGTTGGGTGGCATTATTTTAATTTTTTTATTTCACCTTTATTTAACCAGGTAGGCTAGTTGAGAACAAGTTCTCATTTGCAACTGCGACCTGGCCAAGATAAAGCATAGCAGTGTGAACAGACAACAACACAGAGTTACACATGGAGTAAACAATAAACAAGTCAATAACATGGTAGGAAAAAAAAGAGAATCTATATACAATGTGTGCAAAAGGCATGAGGTAGGCAATAAATCGAGTAATTACAATTTAGCAGATTAACACTGGAGTGATAAATCATCAGATGATCATGTGCAAGAAGAGATACTGGTGTGCAAAAGAGCAGAAAAGTAAATAAATAAAAGCAGTATGGGGGGTGAGGTAGGTAAATTGGGTGGGTAGTTTACAGATGGACTATGTACAGCTGCAGCGATCGGTTAGCTGCTCGGATAGCAGATTTTTAAAGTTGTTGAGGGAGATAAAAGTCTCCAACTTCAGAGATTTTTGCAATTCGTTCCAGTCGCAGGCAGCAGAGAACTGGAAGGAAAGGCGTCCAAATGAGGTTTTGGCTTTAGGGATGATCAGTGAGATACACCTGCTGGAGCGCGTGCTACGGGTGGGTGTAGCCATCGTGACCAGTGAACTGAGATAAGGCGGCACTTTACCTAGCATAGCCTTGTAGATGACCTGGAGCCAGTGGGTCTGACGACGAACATGTAGCGAGGGCCAGCCGACTAGGGCATACAGGTCGCAGTGGTGGGTCGTATAAGGTGCTTTAGTAACAAAACGGATGGCACTGTGATAAACTGCATCCAGTTTGCTGAGTAGAGTATTGGAGGCTATTTTGTAGATGACATCGCCGAAGTCGAGGATCGGTAGGATAGTCAGTTTTACTAGGGTAAGTTTGGCGGCGTGAGTGAAGGAGGCTTTGTTGCGGAATAGAAAGCCAACTCTAGATTTGATTTTGGATTGGAGATGTTTGATATGAGTCTGGAAGGAGAGTTTGCAGTCTAGCCAGACACCTAGGTACTTATAGATGTCCACATATTCTAGGTCGGAACCGTCCAGGGTGGTGATGCTAGTCGGGCGTGCGGGTGCAGGCAGCGAACGGTTGAAAAGCATGCATTTGGTTTTACTAGCGTTTAAGAGCAGTTGGAGGCCACGGAAGGAGTGTTGTATGGCATTGAAGCTCGTTTGGAGGTTAGATAGCACAGTGTCCAAGGAAGGGCCGGAAGTATACAGAATGGTGTCGTCTGCATAGAGGTGGATCAGGGAATCGCTCGCAGCAAGAGCAACATCATTGATGTATACAGAGAAAAGAGTCGGCCCGAGAATTGAACCCTGTGGTACCCCCATAGAGACTGCCAGAGGACCGGACAACATGCCCTCCGATTTGACACACTGAACTCTGTCTGCAAAGTAGTTGGTGAACCAGGCAAGGCAGTCATTAGAAAAACCGAGGCTACTGAGTCTGCCGATAAGAATATGGTGATTGACAGTGTCGAAAGCCTTGGCCAGGTCGATGAAGACGGCTGCACAGTAATGTCTTTTATCGATGGCGGTTATGACATCGTTTAGTACCTTGAGCGTGGCTGAGGTGCACCCGTGACCGGCTCGGAAACCGGATTGCACAGCGGAGAAGGTACGGTGGGATTCGAGATGGTCAGTGATCTGTTTGTTGACTTGGCTTTCGAAGACCTTAGATAGGCAGGGCAGGATGGATATAGGTCTGTAACAGTTTGGGTCCAGGGTGTCTCCCCCTTTGAAGAGGGGGATGACCGCGGCAGCTTTCCAATCCTTGGGGATCTCAGATGATACGAAGGAGAGGTTGAACAGGCTGGTAATAGGGGGTGCGACAATGGCGGCGGACAGTTTCAGAAATAGGGGGTCCAGATTGTCAAGCCCAGCTGATTTGTATGGGTCCAGGTTTTCCAGCTCTTTCAGAACATCTGCTATCTGGATATGGGTAAAGGAGAAGCTGGGGAGGCTTGGGCGAGTAGCAGCGGGGGGGGGGGCGGGGCTGTTGGCCAAGGTTGGAGTCGCCAGGAGGAAGGCATGGCCAGCCATTGAGAAATGTTTGTTGAAGTTTTCGATTATCATGGACTTATCAGTGGTGACCGTGTTACCTAGCCTCAGTGAAGTGGGCATCTGGGAGGAGGTGCTCTTGTTTTCCATGGACTTTACAGTATCCCAGAACTTTTTGGAGTTAGAGCTACAGGATGCAAATTTCTGCTTGAAAAAGCTGGCCTTTGCTTTCCTGACTGACTGCGTGTATTGGTTCCTGACTTCCCTGAACAGTTGCATATCGCGGGGGCTCTTCGATGCTATTGCAGTTCGCCACAGGATGTTTTTGTGCTGGTCGAGGGCAGTCAGGTCTGGAGTGAACCAAGGGCTATATCTGTTCTTGGTTCTGCATTTTTTGAACGGAGCATGCTTGTCTAATATGGTGAGGAAGTAACTTTTAAAGAATGACCAGGCATCCTCAACTGACGGGATGAGGTCAATATCCTTCCAGGGTACCCGGGCCAGGTCGATTAGAAAGGCCTGCTCGCAGAAGTGTTTTAGGGAGCGTTTGACAGTGATGAGTGGTGGTCGTTTGGCCGCGGACCCGTGGCGGATACAGGCAATGAGGCAGTGATCGCTGAGATCTTGATTGAAGACAGCAGAGGTGTATTTGGAGGGCAAGTTGGTCAGGATAATGTCTATTAGGGTGCCCATGTTTACGGATTTAGGGTTGTACCTGGTGGGTTCCTTGATGATTTGTGTGAGATTGAGGGCATCAAGCTTAGATTGTAGGACTGCCGGGGTGTTAAGCATATCCCAGTTTAGGTCACCTAACAGAACAAACTCTGAAGCTAGATGGGGAGCGATCAATTCACAGATGGTGTCCAGGGCACAGCTGGGAGCTGAGGGGGGTCGGTAGCAGGCGGCAACAGTGAGAGACTTATTTCTGGAGAGATTAATTTTTAAAATTAGAAGTTCGAACTGTTTGGGCATAGACCTGGAAAGTATGACAGAACTTTGCAGGCTATCTCTGCAGTAGATTGCAACTCCTCCCCCTTTGGCAGTTCTATCTTGACGGAAAGTGTTATAGTTGGGTATGGAAATCTCAGAATTTTTGGTGGCCTTCCTAAGCCAGGATTCGGACACGGCAAGGACATCAGGGTTGGCAGAGTGTGCTAAAGCGGTGAGTAAGGCAAACTTAGGGAGGAGGCTTCTGATGTTGACATGCATGAGGCCAAGGCTTTTTCGATCACAGAAGTCAACAAATGAGGGTGACTGGGGACATGCAGGGCCTGGGTTTACCTCCACATCACCCGAGGAACAGAGGAGTAGTAGGATGAGGGTGCGGCTAAAGGCTATCAAAACTGGTCGCCTAGAGCGTTGGGGACAAGGAATAAAAGGAGCAGATTTATGGGCGTGGTAGAATAGATTCTGGGCATAATGTGCAGACCAGGGTATGGTGGGGCACGGGTACAGCGGAGGCAAGCCCAGGCACTGGGTGATGATAAGAGAGGTTGTATCTCTGGACATGCTGGTCTCAATGGGTGAGGTCACCGCATGTGTGGGGGGTGGGACAAAGGAGGTATCAGAGGTACGGAGAGTGGAACTACGGGGTCCATTGCAAACCAAAACAATGATAACTAGCCTGAACAACAGTATGCAAGGCATATTGATATTTGAGGGAGACATACAATAAGGCATAAAGTGATTGCAGGTCTTGATTGGGAGAGCTAGCTAAAACAACAGGTGAGATAACAGCAGCTAGTCAGTTAACACAGCAGCAGCAGGTAAAAATGGCGACGGCTAGGCAGAGAGGGTCGGATTAACTACACACAGATCCTGAGTTAAAGCACAGAGCCGACAGATAAAACACAAATAAACGGAATGGAGTACCGTGAATTAATGGACAGTCAAGCAGGCATCAGCTATGTAGCCAAGTGATCATAGTGTCCAGGGGGCAGCCGTAGATGGAGCAGTGAGGCCTCCACTAAGCTAGCCCGCGGCGTAAGATTGTTCGATAGACCTGTTCAGATAGCAGCCGATATGCTCAAGACAGCTAACGATTAGCGGGCCGCAGTTAGCATATGGGCGTTCAGGTTACGTCGCGATGGAGGGGCCAGTTGAATAACTTCCTCGGGCAGATAACGTCGGTATCCCAGTCGTGAAGGCCCGGTGGGGCTCCGCATCGGCAGTAAAACGGGTCCGGATAGGTGATTGTAGCCCAGGAGTGGCTGATGGAACTCTTCAGCTGGCTAGCTCCGGGATAATTGGTGTTTGCTCCGGAATTGATGTTAGCCAATAGTCACTCGGATAGCAGCTAGTTAGCTGCAAGATCCAGGTGTAAATGTCCAGAGCTTGCGGTAAAAATCCGGGGATATGGAGAGAAAATAGGTCTGGTATGCTCTGGTCTGAGTCGCGTTGTACAAAACTGGCAATAGTTTTCCGAGCTAAAGGATAGCTGATAAGCGCTAGCTGTGGTTAGCTGAACTACTCACGTTAGCTTGTGAGCTGGCTAACTTCTGGCTAGCTTCTGTTGTAGATTTCGGATACGAGGTGAATAATACCTTTGAGGAAAAAAAACAGATCCGCACCACATTTGGTGAGGTAGGTTGCAGGAGAGTGTTTTGAAGTTGAGTTTTTAAGAAGAAAAAATATATATATAAAAAGAAATGCGAAGAAAAATATATAAAATATATATACACGGGACAGGACGAGGACAAAGGACATCTGACTGCTACGCCATCTTGGAAATGAGTGGTGGGTGGTGGTACTGGTAGGGCAGCAGAGTAGGTTCAGGGGGAAGAGTGTGAGAGGGGGAGAGAGACACGACAGAAATAGGTGCACGTTCAGAAGCAGCACGTTCAGAACCAACACGTTCAGGAGCAACAAGTTCAGGAGCAGCATGTTCAGGAGCAGCATGTTCAAAGCAACACGTTCAGGAGCAACGAGTTCAGGAGCAACATGTTCAGGAGCAACACGTTCAAAGCAACACGTTCAGGAGCAACAAGTTCAGGAGCAGCATGTTCAGGAGCAGCATGTTCAGGAGCAACACGTTCAGGAGCAACACGTTCAGGAGCAACACGTTAAGGAGTAACACGTTCAGGAGCAACATGTTCAGGAGCAACATGTTCAGGAGCAACATGTTCAGGAGCAACATGTTCAGGAGCAACATGTTCAGGAGCAACACGTTCAGGAGCAGCATGTTCAGGAGCAACATGTTCAGGAGCAACACGTTCAGGAGCAACACGTTCAGGAGCAGCATGTTCAGGAGCAACACGTTCAGGAGCAACATGTTCAGGAGCAACATGTTCAGGAGCAACACGTTCAGGAGCAACACGTTCAGGACCAACACATTCAGGAGCAACATGTTCAGGAGCAACACGTTCAGTAGCAACATGTTCAGGAGCAACAAGTTCAGGAGCAACACGTACAGGAGCAACACGTTCAGGAGCAACACGTTCAGGAGCAACACGTTCAGGAGCAACACGTTCAGGAGCAACATGTTCAGGAGCAACATGTTCAGGAGCAACACGTTCAGGAGCAACATGTTCAGGAGCAACACGTTCAGGAGCAACACGTTCAGGAGCAACATGTTCAGGAGCAGCATGTTCAGGAGCAAAACGTTCAGGAGCAACACGTTCAGGAGCAACACGTTCAGGAGCAACACGTTCAGGAGCAGCATGTTCAGGAGCAACATGTTCAGGAGCAACATGTTCAGGAGCAACACGTTCTCTACAGCTCAGTAAATCAATAACAGTACTAGAAGAGTCTCTACAGCTCAGTAAATCAATAACAGCACTAGGAGAGTCTCTACAGCTCAGTAAATCAATAACAGTACTAGGAGAGTCTCTACAGCTCAGTAAATCAATAACAGCACTAGGAGAGTCTACAGCTCAGTAAATCAATAACAGCACTAGGAGAGTCTCTACAGCTCAGTAAATCAATAACAGCACTAGGAGAGTCTCTACAGCTCAGTAAATCAATATCGGAGATAGAAGAGTCTCTACAGCTCAGTAAATCAATAACGGAGATAGGAGAGTCTCTACAGCTCAGTAAATCAATAACAGCACTAGAAGAGTCTCTACAGCTCAGTAAATCAATAACAGCACTAGAAGAGTCTCTACAGCTCAGTAAATGAATAACAGCACTAGGAGAGTCTCTACAGCTCAGTAAGTCAATAACAGCACTAGGAGAGTCTCTACAGATCAGTAAATCAATAACGGAGATAGAAGTGTGTTTCACCGATGATCTCTGGGACCAGATCAGATGGCCGTTAGTTCACTCTGGAGTACGGTTGAGACCTCCAGCTGAGTAGAGGCTGGGAAAAGACTGAGGAGGATAGACCGGACAGCTGTGGTTGAGACCCATCCTCCGGCTGAGTAGAGGCTGGGAAAAGACTGAGGAGGATAGACTGGACAGCTGTGGTTGAGACCCATCCTCCGGCTGAGTAGAGGCTGGGAAAAGACTGAGGAGGATAGACCGGACAGCTGTGGTTGAGACCCATCCTCCAGCTGAGTATAGGCTGGGAAAAGACTGAGGAGGATAGACTGGACAGCTGTGGTTGAGAACCTCCGGCTGAGTAGAGGCTGGGAAAAGACTGAGGAGGATAGACCGGACAGCTGTGGTTGAGACCCATCCTCCAGCTGAGTAGAGGCTGGGAAAAGACTGAGGAGGATAGACCGGACAGCTGTGGTTGAGACCCATCCTCCAGCTGAGTAGAGGCTGGGAAAAGACTGAGGAGGATAGACCGGACAGCTGTGGTTGAGACCCATCCTCCAGCTGAGTAGAGGCTGGGAAAAGACTGAGGAGGATAGACCGGACAGCTGTGGTTGAGACCCATCCTCCGGCTGAGTAGAGGCTGGGAAAAGACTGAGGAGGATAGACCGGACAGCTGTGGTTGATACCCATCCTCCAGCTGAGTAGAGGCTGGGAAAAGACTGAGGAGGATAGACCGGACAGCTGTGGTTGAGACCCATCCTCCAGCTGAGTAGAGGCTGGGAAAAGACTGAGGAGGATAGACCGGACAGCTGTGGTTGAGACCCATCCTCCAGCTGAGTAGAGGCTGGGAAAAGACTGAGGAGGATAGACTGGCCAGCTGTGGTTGAGACCCATCCTCCGGCTGAGTAGAGGCTGGGAAAAGACTGAGGAGGATAGACCGGACAGCTGTGGTTGAGACCCATCCTCCGGCTGAGTAGAGGCTGGGAAAAGACTGAGGAGGATAGACTGGACAGCTGTGGTTGAGACCCATCCTCCAGCTGAGTAGAGGCTGGGAAAAGACTGAGGAGGATAGACTGGACAGCTGTGGTTGAGACCCATCCTCCAGCTGAGTAGAGGCTGGGAAAATACTGAGGAGGATAGACTGGACAGCTGTGGTTGAGACCCATCCTCCGGCTGAGTAGAGGCTGGGAAAGACTGAGGAGGATAGACTGGACAGCTGTGGTTGAGACCCATCCTCCGGCTGAGTAGAGGCTGGGAAAAGACTGAGGAGGATAGACTGGACAGCTGTGGTTGAGACCCATCCTCCGGCTGAGTAGAGGCTGGGAAAAGACTGAGGAGGATAGACTGGACAGCTGTGGTTGAGACCCATCCCCCAGCTGAGTAGAGGCTGGGAAAAGACTGAGGAGGATAGACTGGACAGCTGTGGTTGAGACCCATCCTCCAGCTGAGTAGAGGCTGGGAAAAGACTGAGGAGGATAGACTGGACAGCTGTGGGTTTCCATTGCATTTCGCTCCTCTTTTTGAGCTAATCTGTAGCTGACTCAGCACTGGGAAAAACTGGGGTTTAGATTAGCATGTTAAGGATACAGGAATTCAGTTTAATGGATAGTTTTCATAGCATTTCGCTACTTTTTGCAGTAATGTGCAGCTGTGAAATGTGAGCTTCTTGTCTGGAGGAGAGGAGGTAGAAGAGGAGGAGTTTGTTAATGGGAAGACCGAGGCAGAATTACTCCTGTCACTGGAGACCTCTTCTTTATCAGCACCAGTAGACATGGAGAAATCTCCCAGACCTTCAATTAACATTCAATTAACATTCAATTAACATTCAATTAACATTCAATTAACATTCAATTAACATTCAATTAACATTCAATTAACATTCAAAGTACGTGTCCCTTTTCACATTTTTCAGCGGTGTACTACAGTTGGTAAATAGACAGATAATGGCTGTGTGTTAGCTAGATACTACAGTTGGTAAATAGACAGATAATGGCTGTGTGTTAGCTAGATACTACAGTTGGTAAATAGACAGATAATGGCTGAGTTAGTTAGATACTACAATTGGTAAATAGCCAGATAATGGCTGTGTGTTAGCTAGATACTACAGTTGGTAAATAGCCAGATAATGGCTGTGTGTTAGCTAGATACTACAGTTGGTAAATAGACAGATAATGGCTGTGTGTTAGTTAGATACTACAGTTGGTAAATAGACAGATAATGGCTGTGTGTTAGCTAGATACTACAGTTGGTAAATAGCCAGATAATGGCTGTGTGTTAGCTAGATACTACAGTTGGTAAATAGCCAGATAATGGCTGTGTGTTAGCTAGATACTACAGTTGGTAAATCGACAGATAATGGCTGTGTGTTAGCTAGATACTACAGTTGATAAAATAGACAGACAATGGCTGTGTGTTAGCTAGATACTACAGTTGATAAAATAGACAGACAATGGCTGTGTGTTAGCTAGATACTACAGTTGGTAAATAGACAGATAATGGCTGTGTGTTAGCTAGATACTACAGTTGGTAAATAGACAGATAACAGCTAGATTTTAGCTAGATACTACAGTTGGTAAATAGACAGATAATGGCTGAGTTAGTTAGATAGTACAGTTGGTAAATAGCCAAATAATGGCTGTGCGTTAGCTAGATACTACAGTTGGTAAATATCCAGATAATGGCTGTGTTTTAGCTAGATACTACAGTTGGTAAATAGACAGATAATGGCTGTGTGTTAGCTAGATACTACAGTTGGTAAATAGACAGATAACAGCTAGTTTTTAGCTAGATAGTACAGTTGGTAAATAGCCAGATAATGGCTGAGTTAGTTAGATACTACAGTTGGTAAATAGACAGATAATGGCTTTGTGTTAGCTAGATAGTACAGTTGGTAAATAGCCAGTTAATGGCTGTGTGTTTTAGCTAGATATAAAGTCTGCTTCTGGAAGTTGTACTATTTTACAGCCGTGGTGGTTTAGAGCTCCTAGTAGCAGCTATCATCAACGTTTCTCTGTGAACGTTGATCCTCTAGTGAAAACATCCTGAACTGACAAATCAATAACCACAAAAAGACAACAAAGAAACGTAATTAAACATAGAAGAGAAAGTCGTTAATGACTCAATCTGTGTCCCAAATGGTTCCCTATTTGGTGATCTACCTGTGACCAGGTCCCATGGGACTCTGGTCAGAAATAGCGCACTATGTAGTGAATAGCTTGCCATTTGGGACACGCTCCAGAGACATTGAATTACTCAATCAATTAAGGAGCGGTACAAACTGTAGATGTGTTTAGGATTGTTTTTCTCTTGGTAGAAAAGTCAGACATAGAGTATTGATTGTATTGTGGTGTGTTTCCCCTCCGTAGTGGAGCCAGTGTAAACTGGCATGGTCAGCTGGGCTTAACACTGTGGATTTGGGGGGGAGACAGAGAGACATCGAGAGAGGGAGAGACAGAGAGAGACAGAGACAGAGAGAGAGAGAGAGAGAGAGACATAGACAGAGAGAGACATAGACAGAGAGACACATAGACAGAGACAGAGAGAGACAGAGAGACAGAGAGAGAGACAGAGAGAGACAGAGACAGAGACAGAGAGGAGGAGAGAGAGACAGAGAGACAGACAGAGAGAGAGACAGAGAGAGACAGAGACAGAGACAGAGAGGAGGAGAGAGAGACAGAGAGACAGACAGAGAGAGAGACAGAGACAGCAAGACAGCGAGAGATAGAGAGAGAGACAGAGAGATAGCGAGAGAGACAGACACAGAGAGAGAGACAGACACAGAGAGAGACAGACACAGAGAGAAAGACAGACACAGAGAGAGAGACAGACACAGAGAGAGATAGCGAGAGAGAGAGTGTTGACTGTGTCAGGGCATGTAAAATATTGGGTTCATGTCCATGTTTCCAGGATGAACAGATTAGACAGGAGAGGGAACAGATGTTTTCAAATTAATTACTGTCAAACATTATGTATGTTTTAATGCTGTGTTGTTCTGTTGTTTACGTAGTCCAAAGATGTCCATCTGTATTGACAGGTGACATTAGTCTGTAGTGACAGGTGATATCAGTCTGTAGTGACAGGTGGTATCAGTCTGTAGTGACAGGTGATATTAGTCTGTAGTGACAGGTGATATCAGTCTGTAGTGACAGGTGATATCAGTCTGTAGTGACAGGTGATATCAGTCTGTAGTGACAGGTGGTATCAGTCTGTAGTGACAGGTGGTATCAGTCTGTAGAGTGACAGGTGGTATCAGTCTGTAGTGACAGGTGGTATCAGTCTGTAGTGACAGGTGATATCAGTCTGTAGTGACAGGTGGTATCAGTCTGTAGTGACAGGTGGTATCAGTCTGTAGAGTGACAGGTGGTATCAGTCTGTAGTGACAGGTGGTATCAGTCTGTAGTGACAGGTGGTATCAGTCTGTAGTGACAGGTGATATCAGTCTGTAGTGACAGGTGATATCAGTCTGTAGTGACAGGTGGTATCAGTCTGTAGTGACAGGTGATATCAGTCTGTAGAGTGACAGGTGGTATCAGTCTGTAGTGACAGGTGGTATCAGTCTGTAGTGACAGGTGATATCAGTCTGTAGTGACAGGTGATATCAGTCTGTAGTGACAGGTGATATCAGTCTGTAGAGTGACAGGTGACATCAGTCTGTAGTGACAGGTGATATCAGTCTGTAGTGACAGGTGATATCAGTCTGTAGTGACAGGTGATATTAGTCTGTAGTGACAGGTGATATCAGTCTGTAGTGACAGGTGGTATCAGTCTGTAGTGACAGGTGATATCAGTCTGTAGTGACAGGTGATATTAGTCTGTAGTGACAGGTGGTATCAGTCTGTAGTGACAGGTGATATTAGTCTGTAGTGACAGGTGATATCAGTCTGTAGTGACAGGTGATATTAGTCTGTAGTGACAGGTGATATCAGTCTGTAGTGACAGGTGATATCAGTCTGTAGTGACAGGTGATATTAGTCTGTAGTGACAGGTGATATCAGTCTGTAGTGACAGGTGACATCAGTCTGTAGTTACAGGTGACATCAGTCTGTAGTGACAGGTGACATCAGTCTGTAGTGACAGGTGACATCAGTCTGTAGTGACAGGTGACATCAGTCTGTAGTTACAGGTGAAATCAGTCTGTAGTGACAGGTGGTATCAGTCTGTAGAAGGTAAAGAAAGTCTCTCATTCTGCTAGTCTTTATCTTCTCGTGGACAGCTGTGAGCCAGTCTCTCAGTCTCTCATTCTGCTAGTCTTTACCTTCTCATGGACAGCTGTGAGCCAGTCTCTCAGTCTCTCATTCTGCTAGTCTTTACCCTCTCATGGACAGCTGTGAGCCAGTCTCTCATTCTGCTAGTCTTTACCTTCTCATGGACAGCTGTGAGCCATTCTCTCATTCTGCTAGTCTTTACCTTCTCATGGACAGCTGTGAGCCAGTCTCTCAGTCTCTCATTCTGCTAGTCTTTACCTTCTCATGGACAGCTGTGAGCCAGTCTCTCATTCTGCTAGTCTTTACCTTCTCATGGACAGCTGTGAGCCAGTCTCTCATTCTGCTAGTCTTTACCTTCTCATGGACAGCTGTGAGCCATTCTCTCATTCTGCTAGTCTTTACCTTCTCATGGACAGCTGTGAGCCAGTCTCTCATTCTGCTAGTCTTTACCTTCTCATGGACAGCTGTGAGCCATTCTCTCATTCTGCTAGTCTTTACCTTCTCATGGACAGCTGTGAGCCAGTCTCTCAGTTTCTCATCGGGTCTTTCCAGAACATGATGATGATATTCTATCTCAGTTTGAGTCCGCTGCAGAGGTCCATTCAGAGGTGTTCTGACTACATTCACTACTACATGATGGAATGTGGCATACAGAGGTGGGTTGGTGGATCTGTAGATGAGGTGAGATTGTAGCACTGTTTGAGTCTCGTCCCGTCAGAGCAGAGTTTGTCTGGTCTGGTCTGGTCTGGTCTGGACTGTACCTGGTCTGGTCTGGTCTGTACCTGGTCTGGTCTGGTTTGTCTGTACCTGGTCTGGTCATGGTTTGGTCTGTACCTGGTCTGGTTTGGTCTGTACCTGGTCTGGTTTGGTCTGGTCTGTACCTGGTCTGGTTTGGTCTGGTCTGTACCTGGTCTGGTTTGGTCTGTACCTGGTCTGGTTTGGTCTGTACCTGGTCTGGTCTGGTTTGTACCTAGTCTGGTCTAGTCTAGTCTAGTCTAGTCTAGTCTAGTCTAGCCTGGTCTGGTTTGGTCTGTACCTGGTCTGGTCTGGTCTGTACCTGGTCTAGTCTAGTCTAGTCTAGCCTGGTCTGGTCTGGTCTGTACCTGGTCTGGTTTGGTCTGTACCTGGTCTGGTCTGGTTTGTACCTAGTCTGGTCTAGTCTAGTCTAGTCTAGTCTAGCCTGGTCTGGTCTGGTCTGTACCTGGTCTAGTCTAGTCTAGTCTAGTCTAGCCTGGTCTGGTCTGGTCTGTACCTGGTCTAGTCTAGTCTAGTCTAGTCTAGTCTAGTCTAGCCTGGTCTGGTCTGGTCTGTACCTGGTCTAGTCTAGTCTAGTCTAGTCTAGTCTAGCCTGGTCTGGTCTGGTCTGTACCTGGTCTAGTCTAGTCTAGTCTAGTCTAGTCTAGTCTAGTCTAGCCTGGTCTGGTCTGGTCTGTACCTGGTCTAGTCTAGTCTAGTCTAGTCTAGCCTGGTCTGGTCTGGTCTGTACCTAGTCTGGTCTAGTCTAGTCTAGTCTAGCCTGGTCTGGTCTGTACCTGGTCTAGTCTAGTCTAGTCTAGTCTAGCCTGGTCTGGTCTGGTCTGGTCTGTACCTGGTCTAGTCTAGTCTAGTCTAGTCTAGCCTGGTCTGGTCTGTACCTGGTCTAGTCTAGTCTAGTCTAGTCTAGCCTGGTCTGGTCTGGTCTGTACCTGGTCTAGTCTAGTCTAGTCTAGTCTAGCCTGGTCTGGTCTGTACCTGGTCTAGTCTAGTCTAGTCTAGTCTAGCCTGGTCTGGTCTGGTCTGTACCTGGTCTAGTCTAGTCTAGTCTAGTCTAGCCTGGTCTGGTCTGGTCTGTACCTGGTCTAGTCTAGTCTAGTCTAGTCTAGTCTAGTCTGGTCTGGTCTGGTCTGTACCTGGTCTAGTCTAGTCTAGTCTAGTCTAGCCTGGTCTGGTCTGGTCTGTACCTGGTCTAGTCTAGTCTAGTCTAGTCTAGTCTAGCCTGGTCTGGTCTGGTCTGTACCTGGTCTAGTCTAGTCTAGTCTAGTCTAGTCTAGCCTGGTCTGGTCTGGTCTGTACCTGGTCTAGTCTAGTCTAGTCTAGTCTAGCCTGGTCTGGTCTGGTCTGTACCTGGTCTAGTCTAGTCTAGTCTAGTCTAGTCTAGCCTGGTCTGGTCTGGTCTGTACCTGGTCTAGTCTAGTCTAGTCTAGTCTAGCCTGGTCTGGTCTGGTCTGTACCTGGTCTAGTCTAGTCTAGTCTAGTCTAGTCTAGTCTAGTCTAGCCTGGTCTGGTCTGGTCTGTACCTGGTCTAGTCTAGTCTAGTCTAGTCTAGTCTAGTCTAGTCTAGTCTGGTCTGGTCTGGTCTGTACCTGGTCTAGTCTAGTCTAGTCTAGTCTAGCCTGGTCTGGTCTGGTCTGTACCTAGTCTGGTCTAGTCTAGTCTAGTCTAGTCTAGCCTGGTCTGGTCTGTACCTGGTCTAGTCTAGTCTAGTCTAGTCTAGCCTGGTCTGGTCTGGTCTGGTCTGTACCTGGTCTAGTCTAGTCTAGTCTAGTCTAGCCTGGTCTGGTCTGGTCTGGTCTGTACCTGGTCTAGTCTAGTCTAGTCTAGTCTAGCCTGGTCTGGTCTGGTCTGTACCTGGTCTAGTCTAGTCTAGTCTAGTCTAGCCTGGTCTGGTCTGTACCTGGTCTAGTCTAGTCTAGTCTAGTCTAGCCTGGTCTGGTCTGGTCTGTACCTGGTCTAGTCTAGTCTAGTCTAGTCTAGCCTGGTCTGGTCTGGTCTGTACCTGGTCTAGTCTAGTCTAGTCTAGTCTAGTCTAGTCTAGTCTGGTCTGGTCTGGTCTGTACCTGGTCTAGTCTAGTCTAGTCTAGTCTAGTCTAGCCTGGTCTGGTCTGGTCTGTACCTGGTCTAGTCTAGTCTAGTCTAGTCTAGTCTAGCCTGGTCTGGTCTGGTCTGTACCTGGTCTAGTCTAGTCTAGTCTAGTCTAGTCTAGCCTGGTCTGGTCTGGTCTGTACCTGGTCTAGTCTAGTCTAGTCTAGTCTAGTCTAGCCTGGTCTGGTCTGGTCTGTACCTGGTCTAGTCTAGTCTAGTCTAGTCTAGCCTGGTCTGGTCTGGTCTGTACCTGGTCTAGTCTAGTCTAGTCTAGTCTAGTCTAGCCTGGTCTGGTCTGGTCTGTACCTGGTCTAGTCTAGTCTAGTCTAGTCTAGTCTAGCCTGGTCTGGTCTGGTCTGTACCTGGTCTAGTCTAGTCTAGTCTAGTCTAGTCTAGCCTGGTCTGGTCTGGTCTGTACCTGGTCTAGTCTAGTCTAGTCTAGTCTAGTCTAGCCTGGTCTGGTCTGTACCTGGTCTAGTCTAGTCTAGTCTAGTCTAGCCTGGTCTGGTCTGGTCTGTACCTGGTCTAGTCTAGTCTAGTCTAGTCTAGTCTAGTCTAGCCTGGTCTGGTCTGGTCTGTACCTGGTCTGGTTTGGTCTGTACCTGGTCTGGTCTGGTTTGTACCTAGTCTGGTCTAGTCTAGTCTAGTCTAGCCTGGTCTGGTCTGGTCTGTACCTGGTCTAGTCTAGTCTAGTCTAGTCTAGTCTAGCCTGGTCTGGTCTGGTCTGTACCTGGTCTAGTCTAGTCTAGTCTAGCCTGGTCTGGTCTGGTCTGTACCTGGTCTAGTCTAGTCTAGTCTAGCCTGGTCTGGTCTGGTCTGTACCTGGTCTAGTCTAGTCTAGTCTAGCCTGGTCTGGTCTGGTCTGTACCTGGTCTAGTCTAGTCTAGTCTAGTCTAGTCTAGCCTGGTCTGGTCTGGTCTGTACCTGGTCTAGTCTAGTCTAGTCTAGTCTAGCCTGGTCTGGTCTGGTCTGTACCTGGTCTAGTCTAGTCTAGCCTGGTCTGGTCTGGTCTGGTCTGTACCTGGTCTAGTCTAGTCTAGTCTAGTCTGGTCTGTACCTGGTCTAGTCTAGTCTAGTCTAGTCTAGTCTGGTCTGTACCTGGTCTAGTCTAGTCTAGCCTGGTCTGGTCTGGTCTGTACCTGGTCTAGTCTAGCCTGGTCTGGTCTGGTCTGTACCTGGTCTAGTCTAGTCTAGTCTAGTCTAGCCTGGTCTGGTCTGGTCTGGTCTGGTCTGGTCTGTACCTGGTCTAGTCTGGTCTAGTCTAGTCTAGCCTGGTCTGGTCTGTACCTGGTCTAGTCTAGTCTAGTCTAGCCTGGTCTGGTCTGGTCTGTACCTGGTCTAGTCTAGTCTAGTCTAGTCTAGCCTGGTCTGGTCTGGTCTGTACCTGGTCTAGTCTAGTCTAGTCTAGTCTAGCCTGGTCTGGTCTGGTCTGGTCTGTACCTGGTCTAGTCTAGTCTAGCCTGGTCTGGTCTGGTCTGTACCTGGTCTAGTCTAGTCTAGTCTAGTCTGGTCTGTACCTGGTCTAGTCTAGTCTAGTCTAGTCTAGTCTGGTCTGTACCTGGTCTAGTCTAGTCTAGCCCTGGTCTGGTCTGGTCTGTACCTGGTCTAGTCTAGTCTAGTCTGGTCTGGTCTGTACCTGGTCTAGTCTAGTCTAGTCTGGTCTGGTCTGGTCTGGTCTGGTCTGTACCTGGTCTAGTCTGGTCTAGTCTAGTCTAGCCTGGTCTGGTCTGTACCTGGTCTAGTCTGGTCTAGTCTAGTCTGGTCTGGTCTGGTCTGTACCTGGTCTAGTCTAGTCTAGTCTGGTCTGGTCTGGTCTGGTCTGGTCTGTACCTGGTCTAGTCTGGTCTAGTCTAGTCTAGCCTGGTCTGGTCTGTACCTGGTCTAGTCTGGTCTAGTCTAGTCTGGTCTGGTCTGGTCTGTACCTGGTCTAGTCTAGTCTGGTCTACAGCAAGTTCCTCCCTGTGAGTTTTTTGGAAATATTCAACGCTGTAATCAAACAGAACCCACTTCCTGGTTCATCAGCCGGCCTGCTTCTGGAACGTTCCTCTGTCCCGACAACACCCGCTCTGAAAAGCGCTACAAAGACCAGCAGGTATTCTATCTGTCCAAAACTCATCCTATCTGTCCCAAAACTCATCATATCTGTCCCAAAACTCATCATATCTGTCCAAAACTCATCCTATCTGTCCAAAACTCATCCTATCTGGCCAAAACTCATCCTATCTGTCCAAAACTCATCCTATCTGTCCCAAAACTCATCCTATCTGTCCAAAAACTCATCCTATCTGTCCAAAACTCATCCTATCTGTCCAAAACTCATCCTATCTGTCCAAAACTCATCCTGTCTGTCCAAAAACTCATCCTATCTGTCCAAAACTCATCCTATCTGTCCAAAAACTCATCCTATCTGGCCAAAAACTCATCCTATCTGGCCAAAACTCATCCTATCTGTCCAAAACTCATCCTATCTGGCCAAAACTCATCCTATCTGTCCAAAACTCATCCTATCTGGCCAAAAACTCATCCTAGGAAGTATGAATCAGGTCATCACTGTGACGATTATCCTAGACAGGCATGACCGGGAGAGGAGGAAACGTGTGTGTCACAATATTGTACATCAAGTTTCTGACAAACACATATGAGCCACACCCTCATATCCCAGAGTCCTTTGTTGTGTTGGTATTGAGTGGATGAGACCCAGTCGTCTCTGTGTTTGTTGCTGGACTGTGTGAAATGACTTCTATTGTGTCAGTTAATTAGTCTGGTAAGCAGCAAATTGTTCCCGTTCAATCAGCCAGAGAGAATTTCTCAGGGAATACCTCCCAAATAGCAACCTATTCCCTATGTAGTGCACTACTATCCTACGGGCCCCGGTCAAAAGTAGTGCACTACTATCCTACGGGCCCCGGTCAAAAGTAGTACACTATATTAGGGATTACGGGTTTTTTAATTTTGACATGCAGTCTCAGTGTGAAGGAGCTTTCTGTTCTCAATCAGATGCAATGATATTCAAGCTCTGGGTTAAACTCTATTAAAAACAGAGCCGACCAACTAATCACTTATTCCAAACATTATATTGTTGCCTGCTAACGTCGGAGCAGCAACTTTCAACAGGCAACTAATCAATCATCGTTCCCCAAAGTACAGAGTGTGCAGGAGTGTGTGTGTGTAAAAGTGTGTGTGTTTAAACAGTTTTTAAACCCTTTACAATGAAGATCTGTGAAGTTATTTGTATTTTTTACAAATTATCTTTTGAAAGACAGGGTCCTGAAAAAGGGAGTTTACATATTATTCAACTCCCACGTACGCAGTAGCAGGCGAGACGAGTACCAAAAGACACTCCACAACAGAGCCTTTAATTAACTACTAGATATTATTCACCTCCCAGTATACAGACAGTGATGGATGGACTGAGGGAAGAGGGGAATGGAGAGTGGGAGAGAGGGAGGGAGGGAGAGAGAGAGAGGGAGAGAGAGAGAGAGAGAGCGAGGGGGGTGGGGGACAGGTAGAAGGAGAGAGAGAGAGAGAGAGAGAGAGAGAGAGAGAGAGAGAGAGAGAGAGAGAGAGAGAGAGAGAGAGAGAGAGAGGGGGGGGTGGGGGACAGGTAGAGGGGGAGAGAGAGAGAGAGAGAGAGAGAGAGAGAGAGAGAGAGAGAGAGAGAGAGAGAGAGAGAGAGAGAGAGAGAGAGAGAGAGAGAGAGAGAGAGAGAGAGAGAGAGAGAGAGGGGTGGGGTGGGGTGGGGGACAGGTAGAGGGAGAGAGAGAGAGAGACAAAGACAGAGAGAGAGAGAGAGAGAGAGAGAGAGAGAGAGAGAGAGAGAGAGAGAGAGAGAGAGAGAGAGAGAGAGAGAGAGAGAGAGAGAGAGAGAGAGAGAGAGAGGTAGAGAGAGAGTCAGTGAGTGAGTGAGTCCCGGGTGTACTAGTTAAATGTTTTGGATGTTTCTCAATTAAAAAAGGGAACACAATGCATGTCCTGTCCCAGGAAAATCATCATTATGTCTGAATAAAACAACTCCATCTTGCTGTGTTCTTTTAATTCAAACGTGGGTATTGTTTACTTTTGTCCCGTCAGCTTTTTTAAATTGTATTATTATTTTAGTTTAGTTTATATTTGTCAGCATTTCTTTGTGACAATGACAGAGTAGTGCCCTACATAGGGAATAGGGTGCCACTTGGCACAGTAGGAGAAGATGAGTGGCCGTATGTGTTAAACCAAGGCCTCGGTGGAACCCAGTAGTTTGGGCTGTATGGGTGAAACCAAGGCCTCGGTGGAACCCAGTAGTTTGGGCTGTATGGGTGAAACCAAGGCCTCGGTGGAACCCAGTAGTTTGGGCTGTATGGGTGAAACCAAGGCCTCGTTGGAACCCAGTAGTTTGGGCTGTATGGGTGAAACCAAGGCCTTGTTGGAACCCAGTAGTTTGGGCTGTATGGGTGAAACCAAGGCCTCGTTGGAACCCAGTAGTTTGGGCTGTATGGGTGAAACCAAGGCCTCGGTGGAACCCAGTAGTTTGGGCTGTATGGGTGAAACCAAGACCTCGTTGGAACCCAGTAGTTTGGGCTGTATGGGTGAAACCAAGGCCTCGCTGGAACCCAGTAGTTTGGGCTGTATGGGTGAAACCAAGGCCTCGGTGGAACCCAGTAGTTTGGGCTGTATGGGTGAAACCAAGGCCTCGTTGTAACCCAGTAGTTTGGGCTGTATGGGTGAAACCAAGGCCTCGTTGGAACCCAGTAGTTTGGGCTGTATGGGTGAAACCAAGGCCTCGGTGGAACCCAGTAGTTTGGGCTGTATGGGTGAAACCAAGGCCTCGTTGGAACCCAGTAGTTTGGGCTGTATGGGTGAAACCAAGGCCTCGTTGGAACCCAGTAGTTTGGGCTGTATGGGTGAGACCAAGGTCTCGTTGGAACCCAGTAGTTTGGGCTGTATGGGTGAAACCAAGGCCCCCCGGAACCCAGTAGTTTGGGCTGTATGGGTGAAACCAAGGCCTCGTTGGAACCCAGTAGTTTGGGCTGTATGGGTGAAACCAAGGCCTCGTTGGAACCCAGTAGTTTGGGCTGTATGGGTGAAACCAAGGCCTCGTTAGAACCCAGTAGTTTGGGCTGTATGGGTGAAACCAAGGCCTCGTTGGAACCCAGTAGTTTGGGCTGTATGGGTGAAACCAAGGCCTCGTTGGAACCCAGTAGTTTGGGCTGTATGGGTGAAACCAAGGTCTCGTTGGAACCCAGTAGTTTGGGCTGTATGGGTGAAACCAAGGCCTCGTTGGAACCCAGTAGTTTGGGCTGTATGGGTGAAACCAAGGCCTCGCTGGAACCCAGTAGTTTGGGCTGTATGGGTGAAACCAAGGCCTCGTTGGAACCCAGTAGTTTGGGCTGTATGGGTGAAACCAAGGTCTCGTTGGAACCCAGTAGTTTGGGCTGGAGCCTGTCTGTTCTCATCTAGGGTGCCATTTCCGACGTTCCCTGAGGATCTGTTTAGTTGCCGTTCTGATGTCACATGTTTCCTGTTGGTTGCGTTCCAAATGGCATCTGTAGGGTTCTGGTAGAAAGTAGTGTACTATATAGGGAATAGGGTTCTAACTAAAGTAGTGTACTATATAGGGAATAGGGTGCCATTTGTGACGCAGGCATACCATATGATGTCGTCGTTAATTAGCCGGTGGCTATTGATTAAAGGCAGAGTAAAGCGTTAATGCTAATTAGCGATCAGACTCAACATGACGTTAATTAATGTGGCCCTGTGATCTCCTGATCAGCCTGTTTATATGGAACATCTTGTATTTATACACAGACCGCGTGGAAAAGCATTGCATTTTACGTTTTATTTATCTTTATTTTTAACTCACATATGTTGACTTTGCAACTAATTATTAAGAACGTAGAAATCAACTAAGTTATTAAACTAAATCAACTAAGTTAAACTAAATCAACTTAATAATATAACTAAACACGTTTTTTTAAAGGCAACATCTCAACACCACCTTCCACTTCTCTAAGACACAAGAACTTTCAAGGTTGAAGTCAAGGTCAACGTGTTTAGATGATGTGTTGAAACTCCCTCCCTCCCTCCCTCCCTCCCTCCCTCCCTCCCTCCCTCCCTCCCTCCCTCCCTCCCTCCCTCCCTCCCTCCCTCCCTCCCTCTTAGCAGAACAGCAAACTGTGTCTCTGTTCCCAGTGGTGAAGGGAGGGAGGGAGGGAGGGAGGGAGGGAGGGAGGGAGGGAGGGAGGGAGGGAGGGAGGGAGGGAGGGAGGGAGGGAGGGAGGGAGGGAGGGAGGGGAAGGAAATTGGGACAGGAGTGCAGAGAGAACAGGAGCAGCCTTGAAAGATAATCAATCATTCAGGAGAAGCAACGCCTAGGGCAGTCCCAGCAAACGGAGCACTATGTGTACGGAATAGGTGATGAGAGGGAGGAAGGGTAGGAGAGAGAGAAAGAGAGAGGGAGAGTTTGGGCAGAGAGACAGACTGAAAAAGCAGACAGAGAAAGAAAATGGAGAAGGAGGAAACAAGGGAGTCCTGTTTCTCCTCCTACATTATACCTGACTGATCCATTAGCATGCTAGTAGAGGTATGAATTACAAACAGACATTATACCTGCCTGATCCATGGCATGCTAGTAGAAGTATGAATTACAAACAGACATTATACCTGACTAGACTCATCCGTTAGCATGCTAATAGAAGTATGAATTACAAACAGACATTATACCTGACTAGACTGATCCATTAGCATGCTAGTAGAAGTATGAATTACAAACAGACAGTATACCTGACTAGCCCGATCCATGGCATGCTAACAGAAGTATGAATTACAAACAGACAGTATACCTGACTAGCCTGATCCATGGCATGCTAGTAGAAGTATGAATTACAAACAGATGGTATACCTGACTGATCCATGGCCTGCTAATAGAAGAGTGAATTACAAACAGACATTATACCTGACTAGACTGATCCATGGCATGCTAGTAGAAGAGTGACTTACAAACAGACAGTATACCTGACTGATCCATGGCATGCTAGTAGAAGTATGAATTACAAACAGACATTATACCTGACTAGACTGATCCATGGCCTGCTAATAGAAGAGTGAATTACAAACAGACATTATACCTGACTGTTCCATGGCCTGCTAATAGAAGTATGAATTACAAACAGACAGTATACCTGACTGTTCCATGGCCTGCTAGTAGAAGAATGAAATACAAACAGACAGTTTTCTTGACTGATCCATGGCATGCTAGTAGAGGTATGAATTACAAACAGAAGGTATACCTGACTAGACTGATCCATGGCCTGCTAATAGAAGTATGAATTACAAACAGACATTATACCTGACTAGACTGATCCGTTAGCATGCTAATAGAAGTACGAATTACAAACAGACATTATACCTGACTGTTCCATGGCCTGCTAATAGAAGTATGAATTACAAACAGACAGTATACCTGACTGTTCCATGGCCTGCTAGTAGAAGAATGAAATACAAACAGACAGTTTTCCTGACTGATCCATGGCATGCTAGTAGAGGTATGAATTACAAACAGACAGTATACCTGACTAGACTGATCCATGGCCTGCTAATAGAAGTATGAATTACAAACAGACATTATACCTGACTAGACTGATCCGTTAGCATGCTAATAGAAGTACGAATTACAAACAGACAGTATACCTGACTGTTCCATGGCCTGCTAGTAGAAGAATGAAATACAAACAGACAGTTTTCCTGACTGATCCATGGCATGCTAGTAGAGGTATGAATTACAAACAGACAGTATACCTGACTAGACTGATCCATGGCCTGCTAATAGAAGTATGAATTACAAACAGACATTATACCTGACTAGACTGATCCGTTAGCATGCTAATAGAAGTACGAATTACAAACAGACAGTATACCTGACTAGACTGATCCATGGCATGCTAGTAGAAGTACGAATTACAAACAGACAGTATACCTGACTGACCCATGGCCTGCTAGTAGAAGTATGAATTACAAACAGACATTATACCTGACTGACCCATGAAATGTTAGTAGAAGAGTGAATTACAAAAAGACAACCTACTGTGCACACGTGATATCAGACATTGAGGCATTCAGTCTGACATGAATAACCACATGAATGTCTACAGTATTCTCCCTTCCGCTTCATAGTATGTTGCGACCAACACACACCGTCAGATAGGAGCCCCCTGTAGCAGTAAATTACCATGGGAAAGGGGAACTGGTATGGCTAACGGGTATCAACCCCATGGATCCTCTCAGTAAACTCCCATTCCCTTTATTCCCAGTCACGATAATCTGCCTTTCCAACAGACATGCATTATAGATGCCAGTCTCCACAGCAACATGTATAAAGACTGCAACCTGAGGAGGTAAGGAGTGGATAGACATGGTTAACTCTCTGGTGTGAATACCTGACGGTAGATTAACCTCTGGTGTGAATACCTGACGGTAGATTTAACCTCTGGTGTGAATACCTGACGGTAGATTAACCTCTGGTGTGAATACCTGACGGTAGATTAACCTCTGGTGTGAATACCTGACGGTAGATTAACCTCTGGTGTGAATACCTGACGGTAGATTAACCTCTGGTGTGAATACCTGACGGTAGATTTAACCTCTGGTGTGAATACCTGACGGTAGATTAACCTCTGGTGTGAATACCTGACGGTAGATTAACCTCTGGTGTGAATACCTGACGGTAGATTAACCTCTGGTGTGAATACCTGACGGTAGATTAACCTCTGGTGTGAATACCTGACGGTAGATTTAACCTCTGGTGTGAATACCTGACGGTAGATTAACCTCTGGTGTGAATACCTGACGGTAGATTAACCTCTGGTGTGAATACCTGACGGTAGATTAACCTCTGGTGTGAATACCTGACGGTAGATTAACCTCTGGTGTGAATACCTGACGCTAGATTTAACCTCTGGTGTGAATACCTGACGGTAGATTAACCTCTGGTGTGAATACCTGACGGTAGATTAACCTCTGGTGTGAATACCTGACGGTAGATTAACATCTGGTGTGAATACCTGACGGTAGATTAACCTCTGGTGTGAATACCTGACGGTAGATTAACCTCTGGTGTGAATACCTGACGGTAGATTTAACCTCTGGTGTGAATACCTGACGGTAGATTTAACCTCTGGTGTGAATACCTGACGGTAGATTAACCTCTGGTGTGAATACCTGACGGTAGATTTAACCTCTGGTGTGAATACCTGACGGTAGATTTAACCCATGGAGGGGAAAGACATGGTTAACTCTCTGGTGTGAATACCTGACAGTAGATTTAACCTCTGGTGTGAATACCTGCAAGTAGATTTAACCCATGGAGGGGAAAGACATGGTTAACTCTCTGGTGTGACTACCTGACGGTAGATTTAACCCATGGAGGGGAAAGACATGGTTAACTCTCTGGTGTGAATACCTGACAGTAGATTTAACCTCTGGTGTGAATACCTGCAAGTAGATTTAACCCATGGAGGGGAAAGACATGGTTAACTCTCTGGTGTGACTACCTGACAGTAGATTTAACCCATGGAGGGGAAAGACATGGTTAACTCTCTGGTGTGACTACCTGACGGTAGATTTAACCTCTGGTGTGAATACCTGACGGTAGAGTTAACCTATGGAGGGAACAGACATGGTTAACTCTCTGGTGTGAATACCTGACGGTAGATTTAACCTCTGGTGTGAATACCTGACGGTAGAGTTAACCTATGGAGGGAACAGACATGGTTAACTCTCTGGTGTGAATACCTGACGGTAGATTTAACCCATGGAGGGGAAAGACATGGTTAACTCTCTGGTGTGAATACCTGACAGTAGATTTAACCTCTGGTGTGAATACCTGACGGTAGATTTAACCCATGGAGGGGAAAGACATGGTTAACTCTCTGGTGTGAATACCTGACGGTAGATTTAACCCATGGAGGGGAAAGACATGGTTAACTCTCTGGTGTGAATACCTGACGGTAGATTTAACCCATGGAGGGGAAAGACATGGTTAACTCTCTGGTGTGACTAGAGTACTGAATGTTGTGTCCAGAGATTGCAGAAGAGGCTCAGGGACAGTTCTTAACTTCAAGCTAGGCGTCCCGCTAGCGGAACAACTTAAGCTTAAATTTTGAAATTCTAACTGCTTTATCTGGGAGGTGGTGGGCCAGGTTTATCTGGGAGGTGGTGGGCCAGGTTTATCTGGGAGGTGGTGGGCCAGGTTTATCTGGGAGGTGGTGGGCCAGGTTTAGCTGGGAGGTGGTGGGCCAGGTTTAGCTGGGAGGTGGTGGGCCAGGTTTAGCTGGGAGGTGGTGGGCCAGGTTTAGCTGGGAGGGTGGTGGACCAGGTTTAGCTGGGAGGTGGTGGGCCAGGTTTAGCTGGGAGGTGGTGGGCCAGGTTTAGCTGGGAGGTGGTGGGCCAGGTTTAGCTGGGAGGGTAGTGGGACAGGTTTAGCTGGGAGGGTAGTGGACCAGGTTTAGCTGGGAGGTGGTGGGCCAGGTTTAGCTGGGAGGACGGTGGGCCAGGTTTAGCTGGGAGGTAGTGGGCCAGGTTTAGCTGGGAGGATGGTGGGCCAGGTTTAGCTGGGAGGTAGTGGGCCAGGTTTAGCTGGGAGGACGGTGGGCCAGGTTTAGCTGGGAGGTAGTGGGCCAGGTTTAGCTGGGAGGTAGTGGGCCAGGTTTCTGTCCTCCTGTTGACAGCATTGTGAATGATCCGCCATTAAGAGCAGATGTACCTATTGATCTGTGAATATGATGGAGAACAACACTCCATGGATTGTAGAGAAAGTCTATCATTAAGATTCACTACAATGTGTATTTGTCTGACTGGCTTTGTTTCCAAGGAAATCCACATTTACACAATCATTGTATATAAATTGCCACATGCGAATCATGTGTAAATAATGTGATGGAGATTGGTTGTGGTTTCTGTTGATTTCTGTGTACCGTCTGTCGTGTTCATTTAACCAAGATGCTGACTGTAAGGCATAGTTAAGATCTCATTTAGAGAAGAAGGGTGACATTTCCTAACGGAACAAGCATCACATCACCACAACTCTCCCGGTAATCTGTGGGTTCAGACGGAAGGTTGTGACGGAATGTTCTAGTAGGATCCGGAACAGGAGAAGAGATCAAATCACATGCGCCGAATACAACAGGTGTAGAACTTACAGGGACATGCTGAATACAACAGGTGTAGTAGACCTTACAGTGAAATGCTGAATACAACAGGTGTAGTAGACCTTACAGGGAAACGCCGAATACAACAGGTGTAGACCTTACAGGGAAATGCCGAATACAACAGGTGTAGAACTTACAGGGAAATGCTTACCTATAAGCCCTGAACCAACAATGCAGATTTAAGAAAATTACCTAATAAAATAGGAATTAAAAGTAACAAATCATTCAAGAGTAGCAGTAAAATAACAAAAGCGAGGCTATATACATGAGAAGAGATCATTATGAGGAGGTGAGGAGTGTTTACTGTCTGAGTGGTGTTATTATGAGGAGGTGAGGAGTGTTTACTGTCTGAGTGGTGTTATTATGAGGAGGTGAGGAGTGTTTACTGTCTGAGTGGTGTTATTATGAGGAGGTGGGGAGTGTTTACTGTCTGAGTGGTGTTATTATGAGGAGGTGAGGAGTGTTTACTGTCTGAGTGGTGTTATTACGAGGAGGTGAGGAGGGTTTACTGTCTGAGTGGTGTTACTATGAGGAGGTGGGGAGTGTTTACTGTCTGAGTGGTGCTTCCAAAACGTTTTAAACATGGTATTTTTCAGCTGCAGACTCCTTTTCCATTAGATTCATCTATTTCTTCTGCATCCCAGTCACCAGACATTATCCTGTGTGATTAATGGTGGCTGAACTGAAGACAGAACGGTTCCAGGTCCCAAACTATTAATCCCCACTATGAACTGCTCTGGGGTTGTCACAAGCCACGGTAGAGACATTAGAACGTAAAGGGGTCCTTCTACATGGAAGCTCATAGGAGATCAAGCCACAGTATAATCATTAAAACGTAAGGGGTTCTTCTACATAGAAGATCATAGGAGATCAAGCCATGGTAGAGTCAGTAGAAGGTAAAGGGGTTCTTCTACATAGAAGATCATAGGAGATCAAGCCATGGTAGAGACAGTAGAAGGTAAAGGGGTCCTTTTACATGGAAGATCATAGGAGATCAAGTCACAGTATAGTCATTAGAACGTAAGGGGTTCTTCTACATAGAAGATCACAGGAGACCAAGCCACAAGAAGGTACGGGGTTCTTCTACATAGAAGATCACAGGAGATCTCAGGTCATAGTGTCTATAATACTGTAATAAGCTCACTTAGTTGCTGTCACAAACTCCACACAGTGGTCACTGACTAGTTGGATAATCATTCCCCAATGAGCAGACAATTCATGTACTTACAGAATTCATTTAAATATTTAAATTTATCGGGTTTTTGCTTTGCGGACATTATTTATTTGATGACTTTGGTCAATAAATTTGTTGATGCACCTGTTTATGTCAAATGGTTTTGTGTCCAACTGGTTGTCCTGAAAAGAACATGGGGTAAAACACTTGATTGCGAGACTAAATATGAGATCAGAGCAAGCAGATGAATGAAAGTTGTGAATTTCAGGTTTTTCACTATGAAAAAGTTATCATACTAGCCACGAAGGTAACCAATGTAACAGTATAACTTTAGACCGTCCCCTCGCCCCGACCCGGGCGCGAACCAGGGACCCTCTGCACACATCAACAACAGTCACCCACGAAGCATCGTTACCCATCGCTCCACAAAAGCCGCAGCCCTTGCACAGCAAGGGGAACCACTACTTCAAGGCCTCAAAGCGAGTGACGTAATCGATTGAAACGCTATTAGCGCGCACCACTGCTAACTAGCTAGCCATTTCTTATCCGTTACACTCACCCCCCTTTCGACCTCCTCCTTTTCCGCAGCAACCAGTGATCCGGGTCAACAGCATCAATCAGCAAAGCTAAGAGAACCACACTGTGGAATGAACAAATTAATTAATTAATTAATTTATGTTACTGATAAGAACAAGCAGCAACCTGGTCATGATGATGTCTATCTGTCTGCTACATTATTACTATGACAACAGCAGCCTGGTCATGATGATGTCTATCTGTCTGCTACATTATTACTATGACAGCAGCAGCCTGGTCATGATGATGTCTATCTGTCTGCTACATTATTACTATGACAGCAGCAGCCTGGTCGTGATGATGTCTATCTGTCTGCTACATTATTACTATGACAGCAGCAGCCTGGTCATGATGATGTCTATCTGTCTGCTACATTATTACTATGACAGCAGCAGCCTGGTCATGATGGTGTCTATCTGTCTGCTACATTATTACTATGACAGCAGCAGCCTGGTCGTGATGATGTCTATCTGTCTGCTACATTATTACTATGACAGCAGCAGCCTGGTCATGATGATGTCTATCTGTCTGCTACATTATTACTATGACAGCAGCAGCCTGGTCATGATGATGTCTATCTGTCTGCTACATTATTACTATGACAGCAGCAGCCTGGTCATGATGGTGTCTATCTGTCTGCTACATTATTACTATGACAGCAGCAGCCTGGTCATGATGATGTCTATCTGTCTGCTACATTATTACTATGACACCAGCAGCCTGGTCATGATGATGTCTATCTGTCTGCTACATTATTACTATGACACCAGCAGCCTGGTCATGATGATGTCTATCTGTCTGCTACATTATTACTATGACAGCAGCAGCCTGGTCATGATGATGTCTATCTGTCTGCTACATTATTACTATGACAGCAGCATCCTGGTCATGATGATGTCTATCTGTCTGCTACATTATTACTATGATAGAACAAGTAGTGCTTGTTTCTCTGCAGGTTTTAAAGTGGTGTTAGTCTCCCAACTGGGTCCCTACATAGTCCCATAGGGCCCTGGTCAAAAGCAGTGAACTATATAGTGAACAGGGTGCCGTTTGGTCTCCTGTTGCGTCTCCTGACTGTCTGTCGGTGACAAAGGTGACTTTGACTCACGTACAGATGTTATTCTGATTGGATGGATTGTGGCACACCAGAAACCATTTTGTCTAATGGATTCTAATTTGTTTACTGAAGACAAGAGTACTTGTAAAAAATTATGATTGTGCCTGAATTAGATTAGACGTTTTTTTTTCTGAATGAACTATTCCCATTTCTCTCAAGGAATGGCCTTGTACTTGTACATTGATGTTCCATTGCTTCACCAAGTTGATGTTAAACCAAACCTCATCAGACCCTCAAACTCCCAGTAGTATACAGACTTCCTCTCTTCCCTGTCACAGCTTCTATCTGCTCTGATACAAGTCATGTTATAGTCTACTGATACAGGTAATAATATAGTCTACTGATACAGGTAATATTATAGTCTACTGATACAGGTAATATTATAGATACAGGTAATAATATAGTCTACTGGTACAAGTAATAATATAGTCTACTGATACAGGTAATAATATAGTCTACTGATACAGGTAATAATATAGTCTACTGATACAGGTAATAATATAGTCTACTGATACAGGTAATAATATAGTCTACTGATACAGGTAATATTATAGTCTACTGATACAGGTAATAATATAGTCTACTGATACAGGTAATAATATAGTCTACTGATACAGGTAATAATATAGATACAGGTAATAATATAGTCTACTGATACAGGTAATAATATAGTCTACTGATACAGGTAATAATATAGTCTACTGATACAGGTAATAATATAGTCTACTGATACAGGTAATACTATAGATACAGGTAATAATATAGTCTACTGATACAGGTAATATTATAGTCTGCTGATACAGGTAATATTGTAGATACAGGTAATTTTATAGCCTTATTTTCCGTTGAACCAAAACAGAGTATCTGTGGTGGTATTGGATTGGATTCCTCAGGGCCCCAGTGGACTGTTAGTTTCCTGTTCCTGTTCCTCAGAGGGTGATAGATAGCACAGCCAATAGGAGGCTTTATTAGAGGAGATTACTCAACGCATGGCACTATTCAGCACTTTCTCTGTCTGTGTGTGTGTGTGTGTGTGTGTGTGTGTGTGTGTGTGTGTGTGTGTGTGTGTGTGTGTGTGTGTGTGTGTGTGTGTGTGTGTGTGTGTGTGTGTGTGTGTGTGTGTGTGTGTGTGTGTGTGTGTGTGTGTGTGTGTTTTTCTCTGTCTCTGTGTGTGTGTGTGTGTGTGTGTGTGTGTGTGTGTGTGTGTGTGTGTGTGTGTGTGTGTGTGTGTGTGTGTGTGTGTGTGTGTGTGTGTGTGTGTTATAGTGTGTGTGTGTGTGTGTGTTATAGTGTGTCTCATAGTTTCCTTTAGAAATTCAACTTATTATGGATGAACGTCTATTTTTGACACATTCCTAATATTGAGTTCCCCCCCTTTTCCCCTCAGAACAGCCTCAATTCATCGGGGCATGGACTCTACTTGTGGGGGTAGAATGGGGGTACCCTATACCATTACCACGTTGCTCCAGGCCTGTTCTGATTCATTACCCAGCTACCCTATACCATTACCACGTTGCTCCAGGCCTGTTCTGATTCATTACCCAGCTACCCTATACCATTACCACGTTGCTCCAGGCCCATTACCCAGCTACCCTATACCATTACCACGTTGCTCCAGGCCCATTACCCAGCTACCCTATACCATTACCACGTTGCTCCAGGCCTGTTCTGATTCGTTACCCAGCTACCCTATACCATTACCACGTTGCTCCAGGCCTGTTCTGATTCGTTACCCAGCTACCCTATACCATTACCACGTTGCTACAGGCCTGTTCTGATTCATTACCCAGCTAGCCTATACCATTACCATGTTGCTACAGGCCTGTTCTGATTCATTACTCAGCTACCCTATACCATTACCACGTTGCTACAGGCCTGTTCTGATTCATTACCCAGCTACCCTATACCATTACCACGTAGCTCCAGGCCTGTTCTGATTCATTACCCAGCTACCCTATACCATTACCACATTGCTACAGTCCTGTTCTGATTCATTACCCAGCTACCCTATACCATTACCACGTTGCTACAGGCCTGTTCTGATTCATTACCCAGCTACCCTATACCATTACCACGTTGCTACAGGCCTGTTCTGATTCATTACCCAGCTACCCTATACCTTTACCACGTAGCTCCAGGCCTGTTCTGATTCATTACCCAGCTACCCTATACCATTACCACATTGCTACAGTCCTGTTCTGATTCATTACCCAGCTACCCTATACCATTACCACGTTGCTCCAGGCCTGTTCTGATTCATTACCCAGCTACCCTATACCATTACCACGTTGCTCCAGGCCTGTTCTGATTCATTACCCAGCTACCCTATACCATTACCACGTTGCTCCAGGCCTGTTCTGATTCATTACCCAGCTACCCTATACCATTACCACGTTGCTACAGGCCTGTTCTGATTCATTACCCAGCTACCCTATACCATTACCACGTTGCATTACCCAGCTACCCTATACCATTACCATGTTGCTCCAGGCCCATTACCCAGCTAGCCTATACCATTACCACGTTGCTCCAGGCCTGTTCTGATTCATTACCCAGCTACCCTATACTCCAGGCTACCTGCTATACTGATCCTGGTAGAACACCTTAAAGACCAATAGTGATTGTATTAATAAATAGTTATAGCAGCTGTATCACTCTGTTGCTCAGGGGCATTATGGGAAATGCAGCCATATGTGTTGAAGCTTCAGGGGTGAATCGTTGTGCCGTAGCATTCTACTATAACTCGATCAGTATAGGACATTAGCCTCATTCATTTATCCTTAGATTGTCCTCCTGGTTTTACCTGAAGGGGTGTTTGATTTAACATCAGTGGAACATGTAGATGTCTTTAAGTATCCATTATGTTATTTGTTTTATAAGGATGTTCTTAAAGCCAGGATTTCTTGACTTCCTGCTCCTCTGTCTCAAAGGAGCAGCTTGTAGATACAATAACACGTTCTGGTAATAGCTCTCTCTCCTAGCAGACCTCAAGGGAGACGAACACCACGGAAATAGTTTAACTAGCACTGTGTGTGTGTGTGTGTGTGTGTGTGTGTGTGTGTGTGTGTGTGTGTGTGTGTGTGTGTGTGTGTGTGTGTGTGTGTGTGTGTGTGTGTGTGTGTGTGTGTGTGTGTGTGTGTGTGTGTGTGTGTGTGTGTGTGTGCGTGTGTGTGACTACTGTGTCTTATTGATAACAAATAGCATAAGAATGAATTCACATTGTCCCTAAAGCCGTTCACTGTATGTTGATATCTTAAAGGTCCAACACAGCTGTTTTTATGTCAATATCAAATCATTTCAGGGTAACAATTAATTAAGTAACTTACTGTGATTGGTTTCAATTAAAATAAAAAAAATAAAAATATATATAAAAAAAAGACCTTCTCAAGCAATAATTTTGCAAGGACTATCTGGCAGGGGTAATCGTTCAGCACTATCTGGCAGGGGTAATTGTTCAGGACTATCTGGCAGGGGTAATCGTTCAGGACTATCTGGCAGGGGTAATCGTTCAGGACTATCTGGCAGGGGTAATCGTTTGGGACAGAATCACATTCTCTTTAGTTCCCTTCCACTGTTCCAGCAAAATAAAGTTCTGAACCGGATTGAACCCCAAATACGACTGGTTTATATCACACCTTTTGTCCCTTTTTAAACCTCTGAAATGTATTTATTTTACATTTAGCTCAACAATAAATGACTTCCCCAAATGTGGATTTTTTTATTTACCTTTATTTAACTAGGCAGGTCAGTTAATGAACAAATTCTTATTTTCAATGACGGCCTAGGAACAGTGGGTTAGCTGCCTTGTTCAGGGGCAAGAGATTTGTACCTTGTCAGCTCGGGGATTTGAACTTGCAACCTTTCGATTACTAGTTCGGTGAGTGAGGAGACAGCGAGAGAGGGTGGAGGATGAGACTTGGCTTGAAGCGCTGGGTATCTTGTTATGACACGCTATCTGAATAGCTATCTGAATTTACCCACAGAATTATACCTACGAAGGAACGGCTTTTATGAAGTAACTATGAATGTCTTTGAAATTTTGTTGGACCTGGAAAAAAAATGCCTGGAACGTAAAAAATAACGTTATTCATCGATTCCTTTTAAAATAACAGTTCTGTTCTGGAACAGTGTTAGATCACTTTCGTTCCGGGTTCTGATTCTGTTTTGCTTTCTTTCTAGTTTTCTGGTTCTGTTCCCTAAAACGGTTCCAACCACTGCTGTCTGTGATTGGTCTGAAACGGGGAGGGGAAATGAACTGTTATTTACAGAGAGGTTTGGAACACTTTCTATTATCAACTAGTTTACCACCTTGTGATGTCACTAGACAGGCCAACATTTCCAATGGTCTTTTATTAACTAGTTTACCACCTTGTGATGTCACTAGGCAGGCCAACATTTCCAATGGTCTTTTATTAACTAGTTTACCACCTTGTGATGTCACTAGACAGGCCAACATTTCCAATGGTCTTTTATTAACTAGTTTACCACCTTGTGATGTCACTAGGCAGGCCAACATTTCCAATGGTCTTTTATTAACTAGTTTACCACCTTGTGATGTCACTAGACAGGCCAACATTTCCAATGGTCTTTTATTAACTAGTTTACCACCTTGTGATGTCACTAGGCAGGCCAACATTTCCAATGGTCTTTTATTAACTAGTTTACCACCTTGTGATGTCACTAGGCAGGCCAACATTTCCAATGGTCTTTTATTAACTAGTTTACCACCTTGTGATGTCACTAGACAGGCCAACATTTCCAATGGTCTTTTATTAACTAGTTTACCACCTTGTGATGTCACTAGGCAGGCCAACATTTCCAATGGTCTTTTATTAACTAGTTTACCACCTTGTGATGTCACTAGACAGGCCAACATTTCCAATGGTCTTTTATTAACTAGTTTACCACCTTGTGATGTCACTAGGCAGGCCAACATTTCCAATGGTCTTTTATTAACTAGTTTACCACCTTGTGATGTCACCAGGCAGGCCAACATTTCCAATGGTCTTTTATTAACTAGTTTACCACCTTGTGATGTCACTAGACAGGCCAACATTTCCAATGGTCTTTTATTAACTAGTTTACCACCTTGTGATGTCACTAGACAGGCCAACATTTCCAATGGTATTTTATTAACTAGTTTACCACCTTGTGATGTCACTAGACAGGCCAACATTTCCAATGGTCTTTTATTAACTAGTTTACCACCTTGTGATGTCACTAGGCAGGCCAACATTTCCAATGGTCTTTTATTAACTAGTTTACCACCTTGTGATGTCACTAGACAGGCCAACATTTCCAATGGTCTTTTATTAACTAGTTTACCACCTTGTGATGTCACTAGGCAGGCCAACATTTCCAATGGTCTTTTATTAACTAGTTTACCACCTTGTGATGTCACTAGGCAGGCCAACATTTCCAATGGTCTTTTATTAACTAGTTTACCACCTTGTGATGTCACTAGGCAGGCCAACATTTCCAATGGTCTTTTATTAACTAGTATACCACCTTGTGATGTCACTAGGCAGGCCAACATTTCCAATGGTCTTTTATTAACTAGTTTACCACCTTGTGATGTCACTAGACAGGCCAACATTTCCAATGGTCTTTTATTAACTAGTTTACCACCCTGTGATGTCACTAGACAGGCCAACATTTCCAATGGTCTTTTATTAACTAGTTTACCACCTTGTGATGTCACTAGACAGGCCAACATTTCCAATGGTCTTTTATTAACTAGTTTACCACCTTGTGATGTCACCAGGCAGGCCAACATTTCCAATGGTCTTTTATTAACTAGTTTACCACCTTGTGATGTCACTAGGCAGGCCAACATTTCCAATGGTCTTTTATTAACTAGTTTACCACCTTGTGATGTCACCAGGCAGGCCAACATTTCCAATGGTCTTTTATTAACTAGTATACCACCTTGTGATGTCACTAGACAGGCCAACATTTCCAATGGTCTTTTATTAACTAGTTTACCACCCTGTGATGTCACTAGGCAGGCCAACATTTCCAATGGTCTTTTATTAACTCGTTTACCACCCTGTGATGTCACTAGGCAGGCCAAAACTCCATCCCGCTAAAACAATACTGTAGTGTCTTACTGGGTCACTACAACACAGTACTGTAGTAATGTCCTCTGAGTGTGTCCTATCTGATGTAGTACTGTGTGTGTGCATCCTAAATGGCACCCTATTCCCTATATTGTGCAATACTACTTTGACAGAGATCCCCTGCTGTTCCAGGCTTCTCTGTGGAGATGACAGAGAGACCCCCCTGCTGTTCCAGACTTCTCTGTGGAGATGACAGAGAGACCCCCCTGCTGTTCCAGACTTCTCTGTGGAGATGACAGAGAGATCCCCCTGCTGTTCCAGACTTCTCTGTGGAGATGACAGAGAGATCCCCTTGCTGTTCCAGACTTCTCTGTGGAGATGACAGAGAGATCCCCTGCTGTTCCAGGCTTCTCTGTGGAGATGACAGAGAGACCCCCTGCTGTTCCAGGCTTCTCTGTGGAGATGACAGAGAGATCCCCTGCTGTTCCAGGCTTCTCTGTGGAGATGACAGAGAGATCCCCCTGCTGTTCCAGACTTCTCTGTGGAGATGACAGAGAGATCCCCTGCTGTTCCAGGCTTCTCTGTGGAGATGACAGAGAGATCCCCCTGCTGTTCCAGGCTTCTCTGTGGAGATGACAGAGAGACCCCCTGCTGTTCCAGGTTTCTCTGTGGAGATGACAGAGAGACCCCCTGCTGTTCCAGGCTTCTCTGTGGAGATGACAGAGAGACCCCCTGCTGTTCCAGGCTTCTCTGTGGAGATGACAGAGAGATCCCCTGCTGTTACAGGCTTCTCTGTGGAGATGACAGAGAGATCCCCTGCTGTTCCAGGCTTCTCTGTGGAGATGACAGAGAGATCCCCTGCTGTTCCAGGCTTCTCTGTGGAGATGACAGAGAGATCCCCTGCTGTTCCAGGCTTCTCTGTGGAGATGACAGAGAGATCCCCTGCTGTTCCAGGCTTCTCTGTGGAGATGACTGCGAGATCCCCTGCTGTTCCAGGTTTCTCTGTGGAGATGACAGAGATCCCCTGCTGTTCCAGACTTCTCTGTGGAGATGACAGAGAGATCCCCTGCTGTTCCAGACTTCTCTGTGGAGATGACAGAAAGATCCCCCTGCTGTTCCAGACTTCTCTGTGGAGATGACAGAGAGATCCCCTGCTGTTCCAGGCTTCTCTGTGGAGATGACAGAGAGATCCCCCTGCTGTTCCAGGCTTCTCTGTGGAGATGACAGAGAGATCCCCTGCTGTTCCAGACTTCTCTGTGGCGATGACAGAGAGATCCCCTGCTGTTCCAGAAGCTTCTCTGGAAACACTGAGCTAGAGAGACTATGTGTTTTCATAATGTAGAAGTCAATGAGATTATTCAGTGCTTGGGAGTCACACTATAAAGTCACCAATTAGACTCAAACTGTTACCGATAACCGCAACTGAACTGATGTAAGGACACTGCAGTGGTTGTCCCCGGCCCCTGTCCATATCCTGTGCACTCCAGTGTACAGTCGACCAATAGCCTGGCCTGATGGAGGTCTTGGCTGTATAGATGTGCCCCAACAGAAGTGGACCTGGAGTTGGAGTGGGAGACATCTGGTTCTCGCGGTCCGTTGGGACCTGATCTAAAAGTCTGATATAGATCCTGTGGCAGGGTGCCTCGCCTTTGGTCTCTGAGTCTTGGATGCTCTTAGTGAGAATTGAATTCCTTCACAGACCAGAGTAGAGGATTAGGACAAAAAAGTCATAAATAAACATCTAGCTAGATTTTATTTGAAAGAGTCACAAAGTTACATTAGATATGGTCATTTACTCACGACTGAGAAGATGCAGAACCGAGACGTGTGTCCTGGTGCTATCTGGGGTGAGGGAGGAGGAGGAGGGTGAGGATGGAGGAGGAGGAGGTTGAAGAGGGGGAGGAGGAGGTAGGAGGTTGAAGAGGGGGAGGAAGGGGAGGAGGAGGAAGGAGGTTAAAGAGGGGGAGGAGGGGGAGGTGGAGGATGGGTGAGGTAGAGGAGAGGTGAGGAGGAGGAGGAGGTTGAGGAGGTGTGAGGAGGAGGAGGTTGAGGAGGGGTGAGGAGGAGGAGGAGGAGGAGGTTGAGGAGGGGTGAGGAGGAGGAGGAGGAGGAGGTTGAGGAGGGGTGAGGAGGAGGAGGAGGAGGTTGAGGAAGGGTGAGGAGGAGGAGGAGGTTGAATAGGGGGAGGAGGGGGAGGTGGAGGAGAGGTGAGGAGGAGGAGAAGGATGAGGTTGAGGAGGGGTGAGGAGGAGGAAGAGGTTGAAGGAATAAATGGAATGTTGGTACTGACTAAAGGCTGTATCCATGGTGACAGAAGGTCGTTCTCTCTCTGTCTCCATCCATCGCCGGCACCAATCAATCAGTTATTGTCAGAGCCGGTCTGAACGGAACAGGTAGGAAGAAAGAGATCAATTTACATGTATCTTATCCTGAGATTTCCCCAGTTTTATACACCGATGCACAGTTAATGGACACTGAAAGATGACTGGAATCTGTGTGGGTAGCTGGACAGGTAGGATGACTGGCAGTAGGTGGTCACGGGTCAGGTGACAGAGACTGAGGCAGGAATCTCTTCCACCACAAAGTGGCAATTCAATATGAAGTAATTTAGGTGAAATAAAAATAAAAATAAAAATGATCATAACCATTCATCATAATCATCAGAATGATAACACAAATAAATCGATCATTTATCATTTATTCAATCTATAATCTCAATCAGTTTGATATCAGGATTTATCAATTCAGCTAATAATAATTACGTTTCATACTTCATCCTTCCAGGTTTGTCTTCATATCTACGTCCAATTTCATTACATTTTAACCAGATATCAAATGTCATAATTGTCCTGTGATGATCTGTAGGGCCGTGATCATTGGTCATTTACATAACGCAATAGGTTTGAAGCGTGCGCTCCAAGCCGCGCTGCGCGGTAACAACGATAAACAATAACTGATGGCCCGCTCTCCCGATCGCAACAGATAGTTCAGATGAAAGAGAACCGATTCGGTGGATTTACGTTGATTCGTGGACGCACAGAATGTCTGGATTAGACGGAGTTGAGGAAGAGAAAGCAGCGAGGTCTGGAGGTGGCGGTTTCCTCCTTTTAATGAGTTGAGACATTTCCACCGGACCTAATTAATAAGAATTTGAAAACAAACCCAATTTTGATCACCTCCCATCTCTACTGGGTGAAATACCACAGTGTTCCATCACAGCAGCAAGATGTGTGACCTGTTGCCACAAGAAAAGGGCAACCAGTGAAAAACAAACACCATTGTAAATACAACCCATATTTATGTTGATTTATTTTCCCTTTTGTACTTTCACTTTTTGTACATCGTTATAACACTGTATATAGACATAATATGACATTTGTAATGTCTTTATTCTTTAGGAACTTTTGTGAGTGTAATGTTTACTGTTCATTTCTATTGTTTATTTCACTTTTGTTTATTATCTACTTCACTTGCATTGGCAATGTTAACATATGTTTCCCATGCCAATAAAGCCCTTAAACTGAAATGAATTGAATTGAGAGAGAGAGAGAAATGTAAGAGAGAGAGAGAGAAAATACAGTTGAAGTCGGAAGTTTACATACACTTAGGTTGGAGTCATTAAAACTCGATTTTCAACCACTCCACAAATGTCTTGTTAACAAACTATAGTTTAGAAAGTCGGTTAGGACATCTACTTTGTGCATGACACAAGTTATTTTTCCAACAATTGTTTGCAGACAGGATATTTAACTTATAATTCACTGTATCACAATTCCAGTGGGTCAGAAGTTTACATACACTAAGTTGACTGTGCCTTTAAACAGCCTGGAAAACTCTAGAAAATGATCATGGCTTTAGAAGCTTCTGATAGGCTAATTTACATAATTTGAGTCAATTGGAGGTGTACCTGTGGATGTATTTCAAGGCCTACCTTCAAACTCAGTGCCTCATTGCTTGACATCATGGTACAATCTAAAGAAATCAGCCAAGAGCTTAGAAAAAAAATGTAGACCTCCACAAGTCTGGTTCATCCTTGGGAGCAATTTCCAAATGCCTGAAGGTACCACGTTCATCTATACAAACAATAGTACACAAGTATAAACACCATGGGACCACGCAGCCATCATACTGCTCAGGAAGGAGACACGTTCTGTCTCCTAGAGATGAACGTACTTTGGTGCAAAAAGTTCAAATCAATCCCAGAACATCAGCAAAGGACCTTGTGAAGATGCTGGAGGAAACAGATACAAAAGTATCTATATCCACAGTATAACGAGTCCTATATCGACATTACCTGAAAGGCCGCTCAGCAAGGAAGAAGCCACTGCTCCAAAACCGCCATAAAAAAAGCCAGACGACGGTTTGCAACTGCACATGGGGACAAAGATCGTACTTTTTGGAGAAATGTCCTCTGGTCTGATGAAACAAAAATAGAACAGTTTGGCCATAAAGACCATCGCTATGTTTGGAGGAAAAAGGGGGAGGCTTGCAAGCCGAAGAACACCATCCCAACCGTGAAGCACGGGGGTGGCAGCATCATGTTGTGGGGGTGCTTTGCTGCAGGAGGGACTGGTGCACTTCACAAAATAGATGGCATAATGAGGAAAGAAAACTATATGGATATATTGAAGCAACATCTCAAGACATCAGTCAGGAAGTTAAAGCTTGGTCACAAATGGGTCTTCCAAATGGACAATGACCCCAAGCATACTTCCAAAGTTGTCGCTAAATGGCTTAAGGACAACAAAGTCAAGGTATAGGAGTGGCCATCACAAAGCCCTGACCTCAATCCTGTAGAACATTTTTGGGCAGAACTGAAAAAGGAGGCCTACAAACCTGACTCTGTTACACAAGCTCTGTCAGGAGGAATGGGCCAAAATTCACCCAACTTATTGTGGGAAGCTTGTGAAAGGCTACCCGAAAGATTTGACCCAAGTTAAATTTTTTAAGTGCTACCAAACACTAATTGAGTGTATGTAAACTTCTGACCCACTGGGAATGTGATTAAATAAATAAAAGCTGAAATAAATCATTTTATTTACTGTTATTTTTTCATTTCACATTCTTAAAATAAAGTGGAGATCCTAACTGACCTAAGACAGGGAATTTGTACTAGGATTAAATGTCAGGAATTGTGAAAAACTGAGTTTAAATGTATTTGGCTAAGGTGTATGTAAACTTCCGATTTCAACTGTGTAGAGAGAGAGAGAGAGAGAGAGAGAGAGAGAGAGAGTATGTGTAATGTTTACTGTTCATTTTTATTGTTTATTTGACTTTTGTATATTACCTACCTCACTTGCTTTGGCAATGTTAACACATGTTTCCCATGCCAATAAAGCCCCTTGAATTGAAATTGAATTGAATTGAGAGAGAGAGAGAGAGAGAGAGAGAGAGAGAGAGAGAGAGAGAGAGGGAGAGAGAGAGAGAGAGAGAGAGAGGCACAGAGAGGCAAGATCACTCATGTTTTTCTCAGTACCCAGCAATACAAACACTGTGAAGAAGTGTGTGTCTGTATCACTTTCTCCATAGTAGCTCAACATGCTGGAAGGTTGCAGAGCGTAAACACAACACCTCCACATTTAATCTCTCCCTCCCTCCTTCTCTCTCTCTCTCTCTCTCTCTCTCTCTCAACATGCTCTAGAGTGTATATCCCCTGGTAAACAAAGCTGGTGGCTTGTTTAAGTCCATATGCCTAGAGAGAGATCAGAGAGCAGAAATTATGTTATACAATCTAACCCTTTATAAAGTCATCGGAGCTCTTTCTTATATCAGTGCTATTGAATACATCATACTGAACATGCTCTGGAGTTTATATCCCTGTCATACAAAAAAAATGTCATGACAAGGACAGGAACATCACTTGTTAATGTTATTGTAATTAATGTTAATGTTTGACTCAAAGAAATTTGAAGACTGGATGTAAATATCATGTATTTGTCACATGCGCCGAATACAACAGGTGTAGACCTCACAGTGAAATGCTTACTGACAAGCCCTTAACCAACAGGTGTAGACCTCACAGTGAAATGTTTACTGACAAGCCCTTAACCAACAGGTAGATCTTACAGTGAAAATGCTTACTGACAAGCCTTTAACCAACAGGTAGACCTCACAGTGAAATGCTTACTGACAAGCCCTTAACCAACAGGTAGATCTTACAGTGAAAATGCTTACTGACAAGCCCTTAACCAACAGGTAGACCTTACAGTGAAATGCTTACTGACAAGCCCTTAACCAACAGGTGTAGACCTTACAGTGAAATGCTTACTGACAAGCCCTTAACCAACAGGTAGACCTTACAGTGAAATGCTTACTGACAAGCCCTTAACCAACAGGTGTAGACCTTACAGTGAAATGCTTACTGACAAGCCCTTAACCAACAATGCAGTTTAAAGAAAAATAAGTGTTAAGAAAGTATTTACTAAAATAAACTGATGTAAAAAAAATAATAAGAAAACATAGAAAAATAACAAATAATTAAGGAGCAACAATAACATAACAGTAGAGAGGCTATATACAGGTGGTTCCGGTACAGAGTCAAAGTTCGGGGGCACCGGTTAGTCGAGGTAATTGAGGTAATATGTACAGTACCAATCAAAAGTTTGAACAGACCTACTCATTCAACTGATTGGCTCAAACGCATTAAGAAGGAAAGAAATTACACAAATTAAGTTTTAACAAGTCACACCTGTTGATTGAAAATGCATTCCAGGTTACTACCTCATGAAGCTGGTTGAGAGAATGCCAAGAGTGTGCAAAGCTGTCATCAAGGAAACGGGTGGCTACTTTTGAAGAATCCCAAAAAATAAAATATATTTTGATTTGTTTAACACTTTTTTGGTTACTACATGATTTAACGTGTTATTTCATAGTTTTGATGTCTTCACTATTATTCTATAATGAAGAAAGAAAAACCCTTGAATGAGACAATGCAAATAGTCCGGGTAGACATTTGATTAGCTGTTCAGGAGTCTTATGGCTTGGGGGTAGAAGCCTTTTGGACCTAGACTCCGGTACCACTTGCCGTGCGGTAGCAGAGAGAACAGTCTCAGACTAGGGTCGCTGGGGTTTTTGGGAATTTTTAGGGCCTTCATCTGACACCGCCTGGTATATAACTCCTGGATGGCAGGAAGCTTGGTCCCGGTGATGTACTGGGCCGTACTACCCTCTGTAGTGCTTTGCGGTCGGAGGCCGAGCAGTTGCCATACCAGGCGGTGATGCAACCCGTCAGGATGCTCTCAATGGTGCAGTTGTAGAACCTTTTGAGGATCTGAGGACCCATGACAAATCTTTTCAGTCTCCTGACGGGGAATTGGTTTTGTCGCGCCCTCTTCATGACTGTCTTAGTGTGTTTGGACCATTCTAGTTTGTTGGTGATGTGGACACCAAGGAAACGGAAGCTCTCAACCTGCTCCACTACAGCCCGTCGATGAGAATGGAGGCGTGCTCGGTCCTCCTTTTCCTGTAGTCCACAATTATCTCCTTTGTCTTAATTACGTTGAGGGAGAGGTTGTTATTCTGGCACCACACGACCAGGTCTCTGATCTCCTCCCTATAGGCTGTCTCGTCGTTGTCGGTGATCAGGCCAACCACTGTTGTGTCGTCGGAAAACTTAATGATGGTGTGGGAGTCGTGCCTGGCCATGCAGTCGTGGGTGAACAGGGAGTACAGGAGGGGGCTGAGCACGCACCCCTGAGGGGCCCCCGTGTTGAGGATCAGCATGGCGGATGTGTTATTACCTAACCTTACCACCTGGGGGCAGCACCGTCAGGAAGTCCAGGATCCAGTTGCAGAGGGAGGTGTTTAGTCCCAGGGTCCTTAGCTTAGTGATGAGCTTTGAGGGCACTATGGTGTTGAATGCTGAGATGTAGTCAATGAACAGCATTCTCACGTTGGTGTTCCCTTTGTCCAGGTGGGAAAGGGCAGTGTGGAGTGCAATAGAGATTGCATAATCTTTTGATATGTTGGGGTGGTATGCAAATTGGAGTGGGTCTAGGGTTTCTGGGATAATGGTGTTGATGTGAGCCATGACCAGCCTTTCAAAGCACTTCATGGCTACAGACGTGAGTACTACGGGTCGGTAGTCATTCAGGCAAAACAGTGCTGTAGAATAGCATCTGTGTCATCTGACCACTTCCTTACTGACCGAGTCACCTGTACTTCCTGCTCTGTAAGCATCAGAATGATAGATTTGCCAAATGGAGAGCGTGGGAGAGCTTTGTGTGTGGGGTAGAGGTGGTCTAGAGTTTGTTTTACCTCTGGCTGCACATGTAACATGCTGGTAGTGGGTGTAATACTCTACCACAACATATCTGGTAGTGGGTGTAATACTCTACCACAACATATCTGGGGATGACAAGGTGGCTTGTTGTGCTGGAACAGAGTGTGCGCATGTGGGTTGGTAGGAGGAGAAGAAGGTCTGAGAGGTAAAGTGGGGCAAGCTGGTGAAGGTCTTTTGTAGGTCAGAAGGAGGATCTTGTAACCAATGCGTTGGGAGATAGGGAGTGAGTGGAGTTCACGGAGGAGAACGAGTGATGTGCTGTCAGGACTTAGTGTGGGTGAGGAGTCAGACTGCAGAGTTTTGGTGTGGGTGAGGAGTCAGACTGCAGAGTTTTAGTGTGGGTGAGGAGTCAGACTGCAGAGTTTTAGTGTGGGTGAGGAGTCAGACTGCAGAGTTTTAGTGTGGGTGAGGAGTCAGACTGCAGAGTTTTAGTGTGGGTGAGGAGTCAGACTGCAGAGTTTTAGTGTGGGTGAGGAGTCAGACTGCAGAGTTTTAGTGTGGGTGAGGAGTCAGACTGCAGAGTTTTAGTGTGGGTGAGGAGTCAGACTGCAGAGTTTTGGTGTGGGTGAGGAGTCAGACTGCAGAGTTTTAGTGTGGGTGAGGAGTCAGACTGCAGAGTTTTAGTGTGGGTGAGGAGTCAGACTGCAGAGTTTTGGTGTGGGTGAGGAGTCAGACTGCAGAGTTTTGGTGTGGGTGAGGAGTCAGACTGCAGAGTTTTAGTGTGGGTGAGGAGTCAGACTGCAGAGTTTTAGTGTGGGTGAGGAGTCAGACTGCAGAGTTTTAGTGTGGGTGAGGAGTCAGACTGCAGAGTTTTAGTGTGGGTGAGGAGTCAGACTGCAGAGTTTTGGTGTGGGTGAGGAGTCAGACTGCAGAGTTTTAGTGTGGGTGAGGAGTCAGACTGCAGAGTTTTGGTGTGGGTGAGGAGTCAGACTGCAGAGTTTTGGTGTGGGTGAGGAGTCAGACTGCAGAGTTTTGGTGTGGGTGAGGAGTCAGACTGCAGAGTTTTAGTGTGGGTGAGGAGTCAGACTGCAGAGTTTTGGTGTGGGTGAGGAGTCAGACTGCAGAGTTTTAGTGTGGGTGAGGAGTCAGACTGCAGAGTTTTAGTGTGGGTGAGGAGTCAGACTGCAGAGTTTTAGTGTGGGTGAGGAGTCAGACTGCAGAGTTTTAGTGTGGGTGAGGAGTCAGACTGCAGAGTTTTAGTGTGGGTGAGGAGTCAGACTGCAGAGTTTTAGTGTGGGTGAGGAGTCAGACTGCAGAGTTTTAGTGTGGGTGAGGAGTCAGACTGCAGAGTTTTAGTGTGGGTGAGGAGTCAGACTGCAGAGTTTTAGTGTGGGTGAGGAGTCAGACTGCAGAGTTTTAGTGTGGGTGAGGAGTCAGACTGCAGAGTTTTAGTGTGGGTGAGGAGTCAGACTGCAGAGTTTTAGTGTGGGTGAGGAGTCAGACTGCAGAGTTTTAGTGTGGGTGAGGAGTCAGACTGCAGAGTTTTAGTGTGGGTGAGGAGTCAGACTGCAGAGTTTTAGTGTGGGTGAGGAGTCAGACTGCAGAGTTTTAGTGTGGGTGAGGAGTCAGACTGCAGAGTTTTAGTGTGGGTGAGGAGTCAGACTGCAGAGTTTTGGTGTGGGTGAGGAGTCAGACTGCAGAGTTTTAGTGTGGGTGAGGAGTCAGACTGCAGAGTTTTAGTGTGGGTGAGGAGTCAGACTGCAGAGTTTTAGTGTGGGTGAGGAGTCAGACTGCAGAGTTTTAGTGTGGGTGAGGAGTCAGACTGCAGAGTTTTAGTGTGGGTGAGGAGTCAGACTGCAGAGTTTTAGTGTGGGTGAGGAGTCAGACTGCAGAGTTTTAGTGTGGGTGAGGAGTCAGACTGCAGAGTTTTAGTGTGGGTGAGGAGTCAGACTGCAGAGTTTTAGTGTGGGTGAGGAGTCAGACTGCAGAGTTTTAGTGTGGGTGAGGAGTCAGACTGCAGAGTTTTAGTGTGGGTGAGGAGTCAGACTGCAGAGTTTTAGTGTGGGTGAGGAGTCAGACTGCAGAGTTTTAGTGTGGGTGAGGAGTCAGACTGCAGAGTTTTAGTGTGGGTGAGGAGTCAGACTGCAGAGTTTTAGTGTGGGTGAGGAGTCAGACTGCAGAGTTGTAGTGTGGGTGAGGAGTCAGACTGCAGAGTTTTAGTGTGGGTGAGGAGTCAGACTGCAGAGTTTTGGTGTGGGTGAGGAGTCAGACTGCATAGTTTTAGTGTGGGTGAGGAGTCAGACTGCAGAGTTTTGGTGTGGGTGAGGAGTCAGACTGCAGAGTTTTAGTGTGGGTGAGGAGTCAGACTGCAGAGTTTTGGTGTGGGTGAGGAGTCAGACTGCAGAGTTTTGGTGTGGGTGAGGAGTCAGACTGCAGAGTTTTAGTGTGGGTGAGGAGTCAGACTGCAGAGTTTTGGTGTGGGTGAGGAGTCAGACTGCAGAGTTTTAGTGTGGGTGAGGAGTCAGACTGCAGAGTTTTAGTGTGGGTGAGGAGTCAGACTGCAGAGTTTTAGTGTGGGTGAGGAGTCAGACTGCAGAGTTTTAGTGTGGGTGAGGAGTCAGACTGCAGAGTTTTAGTGTGGGTGAGGTGTCAGACTGCAGAGTTTTAGTGTGGGTGAGGAGTCAGACTGCAGAGTTTTAGTGTGGGTGAGGAGTCAGACTGCAGAGTTTTAGTGTGGGTGAGGAGTCAGACTGCAGAGTTTTAGTGTGGGTGAGGAGTCAGACTGCAGAGTTTTAGTGTGGGTGAGGAGTCAGACTGCAGAGTTTTAGTGTGGGTGAGGAGTCAGACTGCAGAGTTTTAGTGTGGGTGAGGAGTCAGACTGCAGAGTTTTAGTGTGGGTGAGGAGTCAGACTGCAGAGTTTTAGTGTGGGTGAGGAGTCAGACTGCAGAGTTTTAGTGTGGGTGAGGAGTCAGACTGCAGAGTTGTAGTGTGGGTGAGGAGTCAGACTGCAGAGTTTTAGTGTGGGTGAGGAGTCAGACTGCAGAGTTTTGGTGTGGGTGAGGAGTCAGACTGCATAGTTTTAGTGTGGGTGAGGAGTCAGACTGCAGAGTTTTGGTGTGGGTGAGGAGTCAGACTGCAGAGTTTTAGTGTGGGTGAGGAGTCAGACTGCAGAGTTTTGGTGTGGGTGAGGAGTCAGACTGCAGAGTTTTGGTGTGGGTGAGGAGTCAGACTGCAGAGTTTTAGTGTGGGTGAGGAGTCAGACTGCAGAGTTTTGGTGTGGGTGAGGAGTCAGACTGCAGAGTTTTAGTGTGGGTGAGGAGTCAGACTGCAGAGTTTTAGTGTGGGTGAGGAGTCAGACTGCAGAGTTTTAGTGTGGGTGAGGAGTCAGACTGCAGAGTTTTAGTGTGGGTGAGGAGTCAGACTGCAGATTTTTAGTGTGGGTGAGGAGTCAGACTGCAGAGTTTTAGTGTGGGTGAGGAGTCAGACTGCAGAGTTTTAGTGTGGGTGAGGAGTCAGACTGCAGAGTTTTAGTGTGGGTGAGGAGTCAGACTGCAGAGTTTTAGTGTGGGTGAGGAGTCAGACTGCAGAGTTTTAGTGTGGGTGAGGAGTCAGACTGCAGAGTTTTAGTGTGGGTGAGGAGTCAGACTGCAGAGTTTTAGTGTGGGTGAGGAGTCAGACTGCAGAGTTTTAGTGTGGGTGAGGAGTCCGACTGCAGAGTTTTAGTGTGGGTGAGGAGTCAGACTGCAGAGTTGTAGTGTGGGTGAGGAGTCAGACTGCAGAGTTTTAGTGTGGGTGAGGAGTCAGACTGCAGAGTTTTGGTGTGGGTGAGGAGTCAGACTGCATAGTTTTAGTGTGGGTGAGGAGTCAGACTGCAGAGTTTTGGTGTGGGTGAGGAGTCAGACTGCATAGTTTTAGTGTGGGTGAGGAGTCAGACTGCAGAGTTTTGGTGTGGGTGAGGAGTCAGACTGCAGAGTTTTAGTGTGGGTGAGGAGTCAGACTGCAGAGTTTTGGTGTGGGTGAGGAGTCAGACTGCAGAGTTTTGGTGTGGGTGAGGAGTCAGAATGCAGAGTTTTAGTGTGGGTGAGGAGTCAGACTGCAGAGTTTTGGTGTGGGTGAGGAGTCAGACTGCAGAGTTTTAGTGTGGGTGAGGAGTCAGACTGCAGAGTTTTAGTGTGGGTGAGGAGTCAGACTGCAGAGTTTTAGTGTGGGTGAGGAGTCAGACTGCAGAGTTTTAGTGTGGGTGAGGAGTCAGACTGCAGAGTTTTAGTGTGGGTGAGGAGTCAGACTGCAGAGTTTTAGTGTGGGTGAGGAGTCAGACTGCAGAGTTTTAGTGTGGGTGAGGAGTCAGACTGCAGAGTTTTAGTGTGGGTGAGGAGTCAGACTGCAGAGTTTTAGTGTGGGTGAGGAGTCAGACTGCAGAGTTTTAGTGTGGGTGAGGAGTCAGACTGCAGAGTTTTAGTGTGGGTGAGGAGTCAGACTGCAGAGTTTTAGTGTGGGTGAGGAGTCAGACTGCAGAGTTTTAGTGTGGGTGAGGAGTCAGACTGCAGAGTTTTAGTGTGGGTGAGGAGTCAGACTGCAGAGTTTTAGTGTGGGTGAGGAGTCAGACTGCAGAGTTTTAGTGTGGGTGAGGAGTCAGACTGCAGAGTTTTAGTGTGGGTGAGGAGTCAGACTGCAGAGTTTTAGTGTGGGTGAGGAGTCAGACTGCAGAGTTTTAGTGTGGGTGAGGAGTCAGACTGCAGAGTTTTAGTGTGGGTGAGGAGTCAGACTGCAGAGTTTTGGTGTGGGTGAGGAGTCAGACTGCAGAGTTTTAGTGTGGGTGAGGAGTCAGACTGCAGAGTTTTAGTGTGGGTGAGGAGTCAGACTGCAGAGTTTTAGTGTGGGTGAGGAGTCAGACTGCAGAGTTTTAGTGTGGGTGAGGAGTCAGACTGCAGAGTTTTAGTGTGGGTGAGGAGTCAGACTGCAGAGTTTTAGTGTGGGTGAGGAGTCAGACTGCAGAGTTTTAGTGTGGGTGAGGAGTCAGACTGCAGAGTTTTAGTGTGGGTGAGGAGTCAGACTGCAGAGTTTTAGTGTGGGTGAGGAGTCAGACTGCAGAGTTTTAGTGTGGGTGAGGAGTCAGACTGCAGAGTTTTAGTGTGGGTGAGGAGTCAGACTGCAGAGTTTTAGTGTGGGTGAGGAGTCAGACTGCAGAGTTTTAGTGTGGGTGAGGAGTCAGACTGCAGAGTTGTAGTGTGGGTGAGGAGTCAGACTGCAGAGTTTTAGTGTGGGTGAGGAGTCAGACTGCAGAGTTTTGGTGTGGGTGAGGAGTCAGACTGCATAGTTTTAGTGTGGGTGAGGAGTCAGACTGCAGAGTTTTTGTGTGGGTGAGGAGTCAGACTGCAGAGTTTTAGTGTGGGTGAGGAGTCAGACTGCAGAGTTTTGGTGTGGGTGAGGAGTCAGACTGCAGAGTTTTAGTGTGGGTGAGGAGTCAGACTGCAGAGTTTTAGTGTGGGTGAGGAGTCAGACTGCAGAGTTTTAGTGTGGGTGAGGAGTCAGACTGCAGAGTTTTAGTGTGGGTGAGGAGTCAGACTGCAGATTTTTAGTGTGGGTGAGGAGTCAGACTGCAGAGTTTTAGTGTGGGTGAGGAGTCAGACTGCAGAGTTTTAGTGTGGGTGAGGAGTCAGACTGCAGAGTTTTAGTGTGGGTGAGGAGTCAGACTGCAGAGTTTTAGTGTGGGTGAGGAGTCAGACTGCAGAGTTTTAGTGTGGGTGAGGAGTCAGACTGCAGAGTTTTAGTGTGGGTGAGGAGTCAGACTGCAGAGTTTTAGTGTGGGTGAGGAGTCAGACTGCAGAGTTTTAGTGTGGGTGAGGAGTCAGACTGCAGAGTTTTAGTGTGGGTGAGGAGTCAGACTGCAGAGTTGTAGTGTGGGTGAGGAGTCAGACTGCAGAGTTTTAGTGTGGGTGAGGAGTCAGACTGCAGAGTTTTGGTGTGGGTGAGGAGTCAGACTGCATAGTTTTAGTGTGGGTGAGGAGTCAGACTGCAGAGTTTTGGTGTGGGTGAGGAGTCAGACTGCAGAGTTTTAGTGTGGGTGAGGAGTCAGACTGCAGAGTTTTGGTGTGGGTGAGGAGTCAGACTGCAGAGTTTTGGTGTGGGTGAGGAGTCAGACTGCAGAGTTTTAGTGTGGGTGAGGAGTCAGACTGCAGAGTTTTGGTGTGGGTGAGGAGTCAGACTGCAGAGTTTTAGTGTGGGTGAGGAGTCAGACTGCAGAGTTTTAGTGTGGGTGAGGAGTCAGACTGCAGAGTTTTAGTGTGGGTGAGGAGTCAGACTGCAGAGTTTTAGTGTGGGTGAGGAGTCAGACTGCAGAGTTTTAGTGTGGGTGAGGAGTCAGACTGCAGAGTTTTAGTGTGGGTGAGGAGTCAGACTGCAGAGTTTTAGTGTGGGTGAGGAGTCAGACTGCAGAGTTTTAGTGTGGGTGAGGAGTCAGACTGCAGAGTTTTAGTGTGGGTGAGGAGTCAGACTGCAGAGTTTTAGTGTGGGTGAGGAGTCAGACTGCAGAGTTTTAGTGTGGGTGAGGAGTCAGACTGCAGAGTTTTAGTGTGGGTGAGGAGTCAGACTGCAGAGTTTTAGTGTGGGTGAGGAGTCAGACTGCAGAGTTTTAGTGTGGGTGAGGAGTCAGACTGCAGAGTTTTAGTGTGGGTGAGGAGTCAGACTGCAGAGTTTTAGTGTGGGTGAGGAGTCAGACTGCAGAGTTTTAGTGTGGGTGAGGAGTCAGACTGCAGAGTTTTAGTGTGGGTGAGGAGTCAGACTGCAGAGTTTTAGTGTGGGTGAGGAGTCAGACTGCAGAGTTTTAGTGTGGGTGAGGAGTCAGACTGCAGAGTTTTAGTGTGGGTGAGGAGTCAGACTGCAGAGTTTTGGTGTGGGTGAGGAGTCAGACTGCAGAGTTTTAGTGTGGGTGAGGAGTCAGACTGCAGAGTTTTAGTGTGGGTGAGGAGTCAGACTGCAGAGTTTTAGTGTGGGTGAGGAGTCAGACTGCAGAGTTTTAGTGTGGGTGAGGAGTCAGACTGCAGAGTTTTAGTGTGGGTGAGGAGTCAGACTGCAGAGTTTTAGTGTGGGTGAGGAGTCAGACTGCAGAGTTTTAGTGTGGGTGAGGAGTCAGACTGCAGAGTTTTAGTGTGGGTGAGGAGTCAGACTGCAGAGTTTTAGTGTGGGTGAGGAGTCAGACTGCAGAGTTTTAGTGTGGGTGAGGAGTCAGACTGCAGAGTTTTAGTGTGGGTGAGGAGTCAGACTGCAGAGTTTTAGTGTGGGTGAGGAGTCAGACTGCAGAGTTTTAGTGTGGGTGAGGAGTCAGACTGCAGAGTTTTAGTGTGGGTGAGGAGTCAGACTGCAGAGTTTTAGTGTGGGTGAGGAGTCAGACTGCAGAGTTGTAGTGTGGGTGAGGAGTCAGACTGCAGAGTTTTAGTGTGGGTGAGGAGTCAGACTGCAGAGTTTTGGTGTGGGTGAGGAGTCAGACTGCATAGTTTTAGTGTGGGTGAGGAGTCAGACTGCAGAGTTTTGGTGTGGGTGAGGAGTCAGACTGCAGAGTTTTAGTGTGGGTGAGGAGTCAGACTGCAGAGTTTTGGTGTGGGTGAGGAGTCAGACTGCAGAGTTTTGGTGTGGGTGAGGAGTCAGACTGCAGAGTTTTAGTGTGGGTGAGGAGTCAGACTGCAGAGTTTTGGTGTGGGTGAGGAGTCAGACTGCAGAGTTTTAGTGTGGGTGAGGAGTCAGACTGCAGAGTTTTAGTGTGGGTGAGGAGTCAGACTGCAGAGTTTTAGTGTGGGTGAGGAGTCAGACTGCAGAGTTTTAGTGTGGGTGAGGAGTCAGACTGCAGAGTTTTAGTGTGGGTGAGGAGTCAGACTGCAGAGTTTTAGTGTGGGTGAGGAGTCAGACTGCAGAGTTTTAGTGTGGGTGAGGAGTCAGACTGCAGAGTTTTAGTGTGGGTGAGGAGTCAGACTGCAGAGTTTTAGTGTGGGTGAGGAGTCAGACTGCAGAGTTTTAGTGTGGGTGAGGAGTCAGACTGCAGAGTTTTAGTGTGGGTGAGGAGTCAGACTGCAGAGTTTTAGTGTGGGTGAGGAGTCAGACTGCAGAGTTTTGGTGTGGGTGAGGAGTCAGACTGCAGAGTTTTAGTGTGGGTGAGGAGTCAGACTGCAGAGTTTTGGTGTGGGTGAGGAGTCAGACTGCAGAGTTTTGGTGTGGGTGAGGAGTCAGACTGCAGAGTTTTAGTGTGGGTGAGGAGTCAGACTGCAGATTTTTAGTGTGGGTGAGGAGTCAGACTGCAGAGTTTTAGTGTGGGTGAGGAGTCAGACTGCAGAGTTTTAGTGTGGGTGAGGAGTCAGACTGCAGAGTTTTAGTGTGGGTGAGGAGTCAGACTGCAGAGTTTTAGTGTGGGTGAGGAGTCAGACTGCAGAGTTTTAGTGTGGGTGAGGAGTCAGACTGCAGAGTTTTAGTGTGGGTGAGGAGTCAGACTGCAGAGTTTTAGTGTGGGTGAGGAGTCAGACTGCAGAGTTTTAGTGTGGGTGAGGAGTCAGACTGCAGAGTTTTAGTGTGTGTGAGGAGTCAGACTGCAGAGTTTTAGTGTGGGTGAGGAGTCAGACTGCAGAGTTTTAGTGTGGGTGAGGAGTCAGACTGCAGAGTTTTAGTGTGGGTGAGGAGTCAGACTGCAGAGTTTTAGTGTGGGTGAGGAGTCAGACTGCAGAGTTTTAGTGTGGGTGAGGAGTCAGACTGCAGAGTTTTAGTGTGGGTGAGGAGTCAGACTGCAGAGTTTTAGTGTGGGTGAGGAGTCAGACTGCAGAGTTTTAGTGTGGGTGAGGAGTCAGACTGCAGAGTTTTAGTGTGGGTGAGGAGTCAGACTGCAGAGTTTTAGTGTGGGTGAGGAGTCAGACTGCAGAGTTTTAGTGTGGGTGAGGAGTCAGACTGCAGAGTTTTAGTGTGGGTGAGGAGTCAGACCGCAGAGTTTTAGTGTGGGTGAGGAGTCAGACTGCAGAGGTTTAGTGTGGGTGAGGAGTCAGACTGCAGAGTTTTAGTGTGGGTGAGGAGTCAGACTGCAGAGTTTTAGTGTGGGTGAGGAGTCAGACTGCAGAGTTTTAGTGTGGGTGAGGAGTCAGACTGCAGAGTTTTAGTGTGGGTGAGGAGTCAGACTGCAGAGTTTTAGTGTGGGTGAGGAGTCAGACTGCAGAGTTTTAGTGTGGGTGAGGAGTCAGACTGCAGAGTTTTAGTGTGGGTGAGGAGTCAGACTGCAGAGTTTTGGTGTGGGTGAGGAGTCAGACTGCAGAGTTTTAGTGTGGGTGAGGAGTCAGACTGCAGAGTTTTGGTGTGGGTGAGGAGTCAGACTGCAGAGTTTTGGTGTGGGTGAGGAGTCAGACTGCAGAGTTTTAGTGTGGGTGAGGAGTCAGACTGCAGAGTTTTGGTGTGGGTGAGGAGTCAGACTGCAGAGTTTTAGTGTGGGTGAGGAGTCAGACTGCAGATTTTTAGTGTGGGTGAGGAGTCAGACTGCAGAGTTTTAGTGTGGGTGAGGAGTCAGACTGCAGAGTTTTAGTGTGGGTGAGGAGTCAGACTGCAGAGTTTTAGTGTGGGTGAGGAGTCAGACTGCAGAGTTTTAGTGTGGGTGAGGAGTCAGACTGCAGAGTTTTAGTGTGGGTGAGGAGTCAGACTGCAGAGTTTTAGTGTGGGTGAGGAGTCAGACTGCAGAGTTTTAGTGTGGGTGAGGAGTCAGACTGCAGAGTTTTAGTGTGGGTGAGGAGTCAGACTGCAGAGTTTTAGTGTGGGTGAGGAGTCAGACTGCAGAGTTTTAGTGTGGGTGAGGAGTCAGACTGCAGAGTTTTAGTGTGGGTGAGGAGTCAGACTGCAGAGTTTTAGTGTGGGTGAGGAGTCAGACTGCAGAGTTTTAGTGTGGGTGAGGAGTCAGACTGCAGAGTTTTAGTGTGGGTGAGGAGTCAGACTGCAGAGTTTTAGTGTGGGTGAGGAGTCAGACTGCAGAGTTTTAGTGTGGGTGAGGAGTCAGACTGCAGAGTTTTAGTGTGGGTGAGGAGTCAGACTGCAGAGGTTTAGTGTGGGTGAGGAGTCAGACTGCAGAGTTTTAGTGTGGGTGAGGAGTCAGACTGCAGAGTTTTAGTGTGGGTGAGGAGTCAGACTGCAGAGTTTTAGTGTGGGTGAGGAGTCAGACTGCAGAGTTTTAGTGTGGGTGAGGAGTCAGACTGCAGAGTTTTAGTGTGGGTGAGGAGTCAGACTGCAGAGTTTTAGTGTGGGTGAGGAGTCAGACTGCAGAGTTTTAGTGTGGGTGAGGAGTCAGACTGCAGAGTTTTGGTGTGGGTGAGGAGTCAGACTGCAGAGTTTTAGTGTGGGTGAGGAGTCAGACTGCAGAGTTTTGGTGTGGGTGAGGAGTCAGACTGCAGAGTTTTGGTGTGGGTGAGGAGTCAGACTGCAGAGTTTTAGTGTGGGTGAGGAGTCAGACTGCAGATTTTTAGTGTGGGTGAGGAGTCAGACTGCAGAGTTTTAGTGTGGGTGAGGAGTCAGACTGCAGAGTTTTAGTGTGGGTGAGGAGTCAGACTGCAGAGTTTTAGTGTGGGTGAGGAGTCAGACTGCAGAGTTTTAGTGTGGGTGAGGAGTCAGACTGCAGAGTTTTAGTGTGGGTGAGGAGTCAGACTGCAGAGTTTTAGTGTGGGTGAGGAGTCAGACTGCAGAGTTTTAGTGTGGGTGAGGAGTCAGACTGCAGAGTTTTAGTGTGGGTGAGGAGTCAGACTGCAGAGTTTTAGTGTGTGTGAGGAGTCAGACTGCAGAGTTTTAGTGTGGGTGAGGAGTCAGACTGCAGAGTTTTAGTGTGGGTGAGGAGTCAGACTGCAGAGTTTTAGTGTGGGTGAGGAGTCAGACTGCAGAGTTTTAGTGTGGGTGAGGAGTCAGACTGCAGAGTTTTAGTGTGGGTGAGGAGTCAGACTGCAGAGTTTTAGTGTGGGTGAGGAGTCAGACTGCAGAGTTTTAGTGTGGGTGAGGAGTCAGACTGCAGAGTTTTAGTGTGGGTGAGGAGTCAGACTGCAGAGTTTTAGTGTGGGTGAGGAGTCAGACTGCAGAGTTTTAGTGTGGGTGAGGAGTCAGACTGCAGAGTTTTAGTGTGGGTGAGGAGTCAGACTGCAGAGTTTTAGTGTGGGTGAGGAGTCAGACCGCAGAGTTTTAGTGTGGGTGAGGAGTCAGACTGCAGAGGTTTAGTGTGGGTGAGGAGTCAGACTGCAGAGTTTTAGTGTGGGTGAGGAGTCAGACTGCAGAGTTTTAGTGTGGGTGAGGAGTCAGACTGCAGAGTTTTAGTGTGGGTGAGGAGTCAGACTGCAGAGTTTTAGTGTGGGTGAGGAGTCAGACTGCAGAGTTTTAGTGTGGGTGAGGAGTCAGACTGCAGAGTTTTAGTGTGGGTGAGGAGTCAGACTGCAGAGTTTTAGTGTGGGTGAGGAGTCAGACTGCAGAGTTTTGGTGTGGGTGAGGAGTCAGACTGCAGAGTTTTAGTGTGGGTGAGGAGTCAGACTGCAGAGTTTTGGTGTGGGTGAGGAGTCAGACTGCAGAGTTTTGGTGTGGGTGAGGAGTCAGACTGCAGAGTTTTAGTGTGGGTGAGGAGTCAGACTGCAGAGTTTTGGTGTGGGTGAGGAGTCAGACTGCAGAGTTTTAGTGTGGGTGAGGAGTCAGACTGCAGATTTTTAGTGTGGGTGAGGAGTCAGACTGCAGAGTTTTAGTGTGGGTGAGGAGTCAGACTGCAGAGTTTTAGTGTGGGTGAGGAGTCAGACTGCAGAGTTTTAGTGTGGGTGAGGAGTCAGACTGCAGAGTTTTAGTGTGGGTGAGGAGTCAGACTGCAGAGTTTTAGTGTGGGTGAGGAGTCAGACTGCAGAGTTTTAGTGTGGGTGAGGAGTCAGACTGCAGAGTTTTAGTGTGGGTGAGGAGTCAGACTGCAGAGTTTTAGTGTGGGTGAGGAGTCAGACTGCAGAGTTTTAGTGTGGGTGAGGAGTCAGACTGCAGAGTTTTAGTGTGGGTGAGGAGTCAGACTGCAGAGTTTTAGTGTGGGTGAGGAGTCAGACTGCAGAGTTTTAGTGTGGGTGAGGAGTCAGACTGCAGAGTTTTAGTGTGGGTGAGGAGTCAGACTGCAGAGTTTTAGTGTGGGTGAGGAGTCAGACTGCAGAGTTTTAGTGTGGGTGAGGAGTCAGACTGCAGAGTTTTAGTGTGGGTGAGGAGTCAGACTGCAGAGTTTTAGTGTGGGTGAGGAGTCAGACTGCAGAGTTTTAGTGTGGGTGAGGAGTCAGACTGCAGAGGTTTAGTGTGGGTGAGGAGTCAGACTGCAGAGTTTTAGTGTGGGTGAGGAGTCAGACTGCAGAGTTTTAGTGTGGGTGAGGAGTCAGACTGCAGAGTTTTAGTGTGGGTGAGGAGTCAGACTGCAGAGTTTTAGTGTGGGTGAGGAGTCAGACTGCAGAGTTTTAGTGTGGGTGAGGAGTCAGACTGCAGAGTTTTAGTGTGGGTGAGGAGTCAGACTGCAGAGTTTTAGTGTGGGTGAGGAGTCAGACTGCAGAGTTTTGGTGTGGGTGAGGAGTCAGACTGCAGAGTTTTAGTGTGGGTGAGGAGTCAGACTGCAGAGTTTTGGTGTGGGTGAGGAGTCAGACTGCAGAGTTTTGGTGTGGGTGAGGAGTCAGACTGCAGAGTTTTAGTGTGGGTGAGGAGTCAGACTGCAGAGTTTTGGTGTGGGTGAGGAGTCAGACTGCAGAGTTTTAGTGTGGGTGAGGAGTCAGACTGCAGATTTTTAGTGTGGGTGAGGAGTCAGACTGCAGAGTTTTAGTGTGGGTGAGGAGTCAGACTGCAGAGTTTTAGTGTGGGTGAGGAGTCAGACTGCAGAGTTTTAGTGTGGGTGAGGAGTCAGACTGCAGAGTTTTAGTGTGGGTGAGGAGTCAGACTGCAGAGTTTTAGTGTGGGTGAGGAGTCAGACTGCAGAGTTTTAGTGTGGGTGAGGAGTCAGACTGCAGAGTTTTAGTGTGGGTGAGGAGTCAGACTGCAGAGTTTTAGTGTGGGTGAGGAGTCAGACTGCAGAGTTTTAGTGTGGGTGAGGAGTCAGACTGCAGAGTTTTAGTGTGGGTGAGGAGTCAGACTGCAGAGTTTTAGTGTGGGTGAGGAGTCAGACTGCAGAGTTTTAGTGTGGGTGAGGAGTCAGACTGCAGAGTTTTAGTGTGGGTGAGGAGTCAGACTGCAGAGTTTTAGTGTGGGTGAGGAGTCAGACTGCAGAGTTTTAGTGTGGGTGAGGAGTCAGACTGCAGAGTTTTAGTGTGGGTGAGGAGTCAGACTGCAGAGTTTTGGTGTGGGTGAGGAGTCAGACTGCAGAGTTTTGAACCATTTTGAGTTTATTGAGGGATCTTCAGTTGATGACGGAGAAAAGTGAGTTGCAGTAGTCAAGACAGTAAGGGGTTAAATACATGTATGAGGGAGGACCTGACTTTGTTAATGTTGCAGAGGTGGAAGAATGAGGATTTGACAGTCTGTCTTATGTAGTGGTCAAAGGAGAGGGAGGAGTCCAGGATGACGCCAAGGTTACAAGCATGGAGAGAGACGGACAGACAGTGGTGTCGTCAATGGTGAGGTTGCCAGCTTTGGTGTATTTGGTGCCTATGTGGAGGAGTTATGTTTCATCAATGTTTTTATTGTAGAAAGGGTCGGAGGTGTGTTGAGGAGGGATTTGGTGCTGAGGTAGATCTGGGTGTCAGCGGCATAGCAGTGAAATTCAAGGTTGACGTGACGGAGAATCTGACCAAGAGGGAGGATGTAGACGAGGAAGAGTAAGGGACCCAGAACAGAGCCCTGGGGGACACCCCTGTATAACTGCAGCTGAGTCTGAGGTGTGGCCATTGAGGGAGATGTAGGGTGTCTGGTTGGTGAGGTACGGTTGTAGCCAGGAGAGAGAGGCAGTGCCCTCAACACCAAGGCCCTCAAGCCTGGTGAGGCGGATCTGATGGCTCTCTGTCAAAAGCGGCACTCAGGTCAAGGAGAACCAGGAAGTTGAGGGCATCAGCAGAGGTGAGGAGGTCATTGATAACTTTGAGGAATGCAGTTCCAGTACTTTGGAGGTTGGTGGTTTGCGGATTTGTCTCGGGATGGTAAGTTGCTGGTTGAAGATATCCCTCTAGTGGTGTGGGGGCTGTGCTTTGGCAAAGTGGGAGGGGTCATATCCTGCCTGGTTGGCCCTGTCCGGGGGTATCGTCGGACGGGGCCACAGTGTCTCACGATCCCTCCTGTCACAGCCTCCAGTATCTATGCTGCAATAGTTTGTGTCGGGGGCTAGGGTCAGTCTGTTATATCTGGAGTATTTTTCCTGTCTTATCCGGTGTCCTGTGTGAATTTAAGTATGCACCCTCTAATTTTCTCTCTGTCCCTCTCCCCTCTCGGAGGACCCTGGGACCATGCCTCAGGACTACCTGGCCTGATGACTCCTTGCTGTCCCCAGTCCACATGGCCGTGCTGCTGCTCCAGTTTCAACAGTTCTGCCTGCAGCTATGGAACCCTGACCTGTTCAACGGACGTGCTACCTGTCCCAGACCTGCTGTTTTCAACTCTCTAGAGACCGCAGTAGCGGTAGAGATACTCTGAATGGTCGGCTATGAAAAGCCAACTGACATTTACTCCTGAGGTGCTGACTTGCTGCATCCTCGACAACTACTGTGATTATTATTATTTGACCCTGCTGGTCATCTATGAACGTTTGAACATCTTGGCCATGTTCTGTTATAATCTCCACTCGGCACAGCCAGAAGAAGACTAGCCACCCCTCAGAGCCTGGTTCCTCTCTAGGTTTCTTCCTAGGTTTTGGCCTTTCTAGGGAGTTTTTACTAGCCACCGTGCTTCTACATCTACATTGCTTGCTGTTTGGGGTTTTAGGCTGGGTTTCTGTACAGCACTTTGTGACATCGGCTGATGTAAGGAAGGACTTTATAAATACATTTGATTGATTGATTGATTTGATATAAGTGGAAAGCTTAGCGATCAGCATGATTTGTCAGACGGCAATCAGCATGATTTTGTCAGACGGCAGCACCCAATCAGCACGAGAAAGCACTCAAATCAGCATGGGGATGTCATACTAGTACCCAATCAGCATTGGAGGGGGGTCAGACCCTTAATCAGTCTTTTGTCCATTCTGTCCTGTTTGTCTGGCTGTAGTTTTATTGAGTTAACGAGGCTGATCACTCTCTTCACATGATTTAGCCCAGGACTTTCTAGTGGCCATTTTAATGACTTTGTGTTCAAGATTATTTTTTTTAAATTTCTTCTCACTTTCTCAATATGAATGATGTCACAATCTGGTTTAAAGGAGGCGATGCACCAAACGGAAGCAAAGCTTTGAGGAAGTAGTTCCTCTGGAATTAGAATCTTCACACGGTGTTTCTGCTCCTGGGTGTTATTTTTAAGATTTGGAAAATGCTTCTCTCTCCCAGCACTTGGTTGGGAAAGGCTTGGAGATGACAGATGAATTGGTGTGACGTGTGATTCCCTTCTAAAAACAAGTGTGTCTGACTATTCACCTGTTTCTGGTTTAAATACAGGGAGGGTGTTTTCTGCCTATTCCAGTGGACTGTTAACTGACACTGTGAGATTGGTCTCTAGGAGCCTGAAGTGGACTGTTAACTGACACTGTGAGATTGGTCTCTAGGAGCCTGAGGTGGACTGTAAACTGACACTGAGAGATTGGTCTCTAGGAGCCTGAAGTGGACTGTTAACTGACACTGTGAGATTGGTCTCTAGGAGCCTGAAGTGGACTGTTAACTGACACTGTGAGATTGGCCTCTAGGAGCCTGAAGTGGACTGTTAACTGACACTGTGAGATTGGTCTCTAGGAGCCTGAAGTGGACTGTTAACTGACCCTGAGAGATTGGTCTCTAGGAGTCTGAAGTGGACTGTTAACTGACACTGTGAGATTGGTCTCTAGGAGCCTGAAGTGGACTGTTAACTGACACTGTGAGATTGGTCTCTAGGAGCCTGAAGTGGACTGTTAACTGACACTGAGATTGGTCTCTAGGAGCCTGAAGTGGACTGTTAACTGACCCTGTGAGATTGGTCTCTAGGAGCCTGAAGTGGACTGTTAACTGACACTGTGAGATTGGTCTCTAGGAGCCTGAAGTAGACTGTTAACTGACACTGTGAGATTGGTCTCTAGGAGCCTGAAGTGGACTGTTAACTGACACTGTGAGGTTGGTCTCTAGGAGCCTGAAGTGGACTGTTAACTGACACTGTGAGATTGGTCTCTAGGAGCCTGAAGTGGACTGTTAACTGACACTGTGAGATTGGTCTCTAGGAGCCTGAAGTGGACTGTAAACTAACACTGTGAGATTGGTCTATAGGAGCCTGAAGTGGACTGTTAACTGACACTGAGATTGGCCTCTAGGAGTCTGAAGTGGACTGTAAACTAACACTGTGAGATTGGTCTATAGGAGCCTGAAGTGGACTGTTAACTGACACTGAGATTGGCCTCTAGGAGTCTGAAGTGGACTGTAAACTAACACTGTGAGATTGGTCTCTAGGAGCCTGAAGTGGACTGTAAACTAACACTGTGAGATTGGTCTCTAGGAGCCTGAAGTGGACTGTTAACTGACACTGAGATTGGCCTCTAGGAGTCTGAAGTGGACTGTAAACTAACACTGTGAGATTGGTCTCTAGGAGCCTGAAGTGGACTGTTAACTGACACTGAGATTGGTCTCTAGGAGCCTGAAGTGGACTGTTAACTGACACTGAGAGATTGGTCTCTAGGAGCCTGAAGTGGACTGTTAACTGACACTGAGATTGGTCTCTAGGAGCCTGAAGTGGACTGTTAACTGACACTGAGATTGGTCTCTAGGAGCCTGAAGTGGACTGTTAACTAACACTGAGAGATTGGTCTCTAGGAGCCTGAAGTGGACTGTTAACTGACCCTGTGAGATTGGTCTCTAGGAGCCTGAAGTGGACTGTTAACTGACCCTGTGAGATTGGTCTCTAGGAGCCTGAAGTGGACTGTAAACTGACACTGTGAGATTGGTCTCTAAGAGCCTGAAGTGGACTGTTAACTGACACTGTGAGATTGGTCTCTAGGAGCCTGAAGTGGACTGTTAACTGACACTGAGATTGGTCTCTAGGAGCCTGAAGTGGACTGTTAACTGACACTGTGAGATTGGTCTCTAGGAGTCTGAAGTGGACTGTAAACTGACACTGTGAGATTGGTCTCTAGGAGTCTGGGGTCTAGGGTCAGTCAGTCAGAGCTGTCCTGGTGATAAGAACAGGCCTGAGGTCAGTCAGTCAGAGCTAGCCTGGTGGTCCTGGTGCCAAGAACAGGCCTGGGGTCAGTCGGTCAGAGCTAGCCTGGTGGTCCTGGTGCTAAGAACAGGCCTGGGGTCAGTCGGTTAGAGCTAGCCTGGTGGTCCTGGTGATAAGAACAGGCCTGGGGTCAGTCAGTCAGAGCTAGCCTGGTAGTCCTGGTGAAAAGAACAGGCCTGGGGTCAGTCAGTCAGAGCTGTCCTGGTGATAAGAACAGGCCTGAGGTCAGTCGGTTAGAGCTAGCCTGGTAGTCCTGGTGATAAGAACAGGCCTGGGGCCAGTCAGTCAGAGCTAGCCTGGTAGTCCTGGTGATAAGAACAGGCCTGGGGCCAGTCAGTCAGAGCTAGCCTGGTAGTCCTGGTGATAAGAACAGGCCTGGGGTCAGTCGGTTAGAGCTAGCCTGGTAGTCCTGGTGATAAGAACAGGCCTGGGGCCAGTCAGTCAGAGCTAGCCTGGTAGTCCTGGTGATAAGAACAGGCCTGGGGTCAGTCAGTCAGAGCTAGCCTGGTGTTCCTGGTGCTAAGAACAGGCCTTGGGTCAGTCAGTCAGAGCTAGCCTGATGGTCCTGGTGCTAAGAACAGGCCTTGGGTCAGTCAGTCAGAGCTAGCCTGATGGTCCTGGTGCTAAGAACAGGCCTGGGGTCAGTCAGTCAGAGCTAGCCTTGTGTTCCTGGTGATAAGAACAGGCCTGGGGTCAGTCAGTCAGAGCTAGCCTGGTGGTCCTGGTGATAAGAACAGGCCTGAGGCCAGTTGGAGCCACTGTAAAGCTTTACTCATCCTATGTTAGTGTGTGGTCATGCTGTGTGGCTAATTGGCCCCTGCCATCAGAAAGCCTGTTAAGAACAACCCTGGGGCCAGTCAAACAGAGCTAGCTTGGTATGCCTCTTACAACCACCATAGGAGTTGTCTATGTACAGGCCAAACAGAAGTGGGACCACCAGTCTAAGTCAGAGCCAGTGGAAGCTTCATTTCCTCATCCCTTCATCTCCTAGCAGCTCTGGTATCTCTGGTACCAAGAGCCGTTGGCTTCTGGCTGACTTACTGACAGACACAGTGGAAGGCTGGGTGATTCTCTAGGCTGGAGGAGGGCCATCTCTCTCTAAACTCGCTCACTTCAACTCAGAGGTCCTGTGTGTGTGTGTGTGTGTGTGTGTGTGTGTGTGTGTGTGTGTGTGTGTGTGTGTGTGTGTGTGTGTGTGTGTGTGTGTGTGTGTGTGTGTGTGTGTGTGTGTGTGTGTGTGTGTGTGTGTGTGTGTGTGTGAGTGTGTGTGTGTGTGTGTGTGCGTGCGTGCGTGCGTGCGTGCGTGCGTGCGTGTGTCTGTGTGTGTGTGTGTGCGTGTGCGTGAGTGTGTGTGTGTGCGTGTGTGTGTGTGTCTCTCTGTGTGTGTGTGTGTGTGTGTCTGCGTGCGTGTGTGTGAATATGAATATGGGGAATGTGGCTGGTGTTCCTACACTCTGCATGCTGATGTCACATGTTACAGTTTGAGCTGTCAGCCACGCCGGAGCTCGGGAGAGACAGATTAGTATCGAGTGGTCCCGAGCAGTCTGTCATTGTTCGGGGCTTTTATGCAGCGTTACGGTGCAGACGGTATTGATGTACATGAGATGTGGTACACAGATGGCTGAGGGCATGTTGATATTTATGAAGGGCCTCTGGGTTCCTTTGACTGTCAGTAGAATAACTTAGTCATTAAATCAACAGGCCTCAAGGTGTAAGGTTGTTACAATAACACTGTAAACATAACCATTCTGAGGGGTTCACCCTGTGGCTGTGAGACAGTAGTCTAGGACAGTATTCTGAGGGGTTCACCCTGTGGCTGTGAGACAGTTGTCTGGGACAGTATTCTGAGGGGTTCACCCTGTGGCTGTGAGACAGTAGTCTAGGACAGTATTCTGAGGGGTTCACCCTGTGGCTGTGAGACAGTTGTCTGGGACAGTATTCTGAGGGGTTCCCCCTGTGGCTGTGAGACAGTAGTCTAGGACAGTATTCTGAGGGGTTCACCCTGTGGCTGTGAGACAGTAGTCTAGGACAGTATTCTGAGGGGTTCCCCCTGTGGCTGTGAGACAGAGGGTCAGTGTTGATCTCTGTTTATCTGAGGGTCAGTGTTGATCTCTGTTTATCTGAGGGTCAGTGTTGATGTCTGTTTATCAGAGGGTCAGTGTTGATCTCTGTTTATCTGAGGGTCAGTGTTGATCTCTGTTTATCTGAGGGTCAGTGTTCTCTGGATGAGAAGAACATAAAGCTACTGTTCTGTTTGTCTGTTTGTCTCACACACACACACACACACACACACACACACACACACACACACACACACACACACACACACACACACACACACACACACACACACACACACACACACACACACACACACACACACACACACACACACACACACACACACACACACACACACACACACACACACACACATTCACTCTTTTGTCAGCTCTACAGTGCCTCGTAGCTGAACCTGTGAACTTCTTAAACTTTTTCCTCTCGTAAAGCCTTCACACTCTATCAAGGCCTGGTACTGTGTTCTCCCTGGACAGTGTGTCCCAAGCCTTCACACTCTATCAAGGCCTGGTACTGTGTTGGTCTCCCTGGACAGTGTGTCCCAAGCCTTCACACTCTATCTGGGCCTGGTACTGTGTTGTTCTCCCTGGACAGTGTGACCCAAGCCTTCACACTCTATCAAGGCCTGGTACTGTGTTGTTCTCCCTGGACAGTGTGACCCAAGCCTTCACACTCTATCAAGGCCTGGTACTGTGTTGTTCTCCCTGGACAGTGTGTCCCCAAGCCTTCACACTCTATCAAGGCCTGGTACTGTGTTCTCCCTGGACAGTGTGTCCCAAGCCTTCACACTCTATCAAGGCCTGGTACTGTGATGATCTCCCTGGACAGTGGGTCCCAAGCCTTCACACTCTATCAAGGCCTGGTACTGTGTTGGTCTCCCTGGACAGTGTGTCCCAAGCCTTCACACTCTATCAAGGCCTGGTACTGTGTTGGTCTCCCTGGACAGTGTGTCCCAAGCCTTCACACTCTATCAAGGCCTGCTACTGTGTTGGTCTCCCTGGACAGTGTGTCCCAAGCCTTCACACTCTATCAAGGCCTGCTACTGTGTTGGTCTCCCTGGACAGTGTGTCCCAAGCCTTCACACTCTATCAAGGCCTGCTACTGTGTTGATCTCCCTGGACAGTGGGTCCCAAGCCTTCACACTCTATCAAGGCCTGCTACTGTGTTGGTCTCCCTGGACAGTGTGTCCCAAGCCTTCACACTCTATCAAGGCCTGGTACTGTGTTGATCTCCCTGGACAGTGGGTCCCAAGCCTTCACACTCTATCAAGGCCTGGTACTGTGTTGATCTCCCTGGACAGTGTGTCCCAAGCCTTCACACTCTATCAAGGCCTGGTACTGTGTTGATCTCCCTGGACAGTGGGTCCCAAGCCTTCACACTCTATCAAGGCCTGGTACTGTGTTGATCTCCCTGGACAGTGGGTCCCAAGCCTTCACACTCTATCAAGGCCTGGTACTCTGTTGATCTCCCTGGACAGTGTGTCCCAAGCCTTCACACTCTATCAAGGCCTGGTACTGTGTTGGTCTCCCTGGACAGTGTGTCCCAAGCCTTCACACTCTATCAAGGCCTGCTACTGTGTTGGTCTCCCTGGACAGTGTGTCCCAAGCCTTCACACTCTATCAAGGCCTGCTACTGTGTTGATCTCCCTGGACAGTGGGTCCCAAGCCTTCACACTCTATCAAGGCCTGCTACTGTGTTGGTCTCCCTGGACAGTGTGTCCCAAGCCTTCACACTCTATCAAGGCCTGCTACTGTGTTGGTCTCCCTGGACAGTGTGTCCCCAAGCCTTCACACTCTATCAAGGCCTGGTACTGTGTTCTCCCTGGACAGTGTGTCCCAAGCCTTCACACTCTATCAAGGCCTGCTACTGTGTTGGTCTCCCTGGACAGTGTGTCCCCAAGCCTTCACACTCTATCAAGGCCTGGTACTGTGTTCTCCCTGGACAGTGTGTCCCAAGCCTTCACACTATCAAGGCCTGGTACTGTGTTCTCCCTGGACAGTGTGTCCCAAGCCTTCACACTCTATCAAGGCCTGGTACTGTGTTGTTCTCCCTGGACAGTGTGTCCCAAGCCTTCACACTCTATCAAGGCCTGGTACTGTGTTGGTCTCCCTGGACAGTGTGACCCAAGCCTTCACACTCTATCAAGGCCTGGTACTGTGTTGGTCTCCCTGGACAGTGTGTCCCAAGCCTTCACACTCTATCTGGGCCTGGTACTGTGTTGTTCTCCCTGGACAGTGTGACCCAAGCCTTCACACTCTATCAAGGCCTGGTACTGTGTTGTTCTCCCTGGACAGTGTGACCCAAGCCTTCACACTCTATCAAGGCCTGGTACTGTGTTGTTCTCCCTGGACAGTGTGTCCCCAAGCCTTCACACTCTATCAAGGCCTGGTACTGTGTTGATCTCCCTGGACAGTGTGTCCCAAGCCTTCACACTCTATCAAGGCCTGGTACTGTGATGATCTCCCTGGACAGTGGGTCCCAAGCCTTCACACTCTATCAAGGCCTGGTACTGTGATGATCTCCCTGGACAGTGGGTCCCAAGCCTTCACACTCTATCAAGGCCTGGTACTGTGATGATCTCCCTGGACAGTGGGTCCCAAGCCTTCACACTCTATCAAGGCCTGGTACTGTGATGATCTCCCTGGACAGTGGGTCCCAAGCCTTCACACTCTATCAAGGCCTGATACTGTGTTGGTCTCCCTGGACAGTGTGTCCCAAGCCTTCACACTCTATCAAGGCCTGGTACTGTGATGATCTCCCTGGACAGTGGGTCCCAAGCCTTCACACTCTATCAAGGCCTGCTACTGTGTTGGTCTCCCTGGACAGTGTGTCCCAAGCCTTCACACTCTATCAAGGCCTGCTACTGTGTTGGTCTCCCTGGACAGTGTGTCCCAAGCCTTCACACTCTATCAAGGCCTGGTACTGTGTTGATCTCCCTGGACAGTGTGTCCCAAGCCTTCACACTCTATCAAGGCCTGGTACTGTGTTGGTCTCCCTGGACAGTGTGACCCAAGGTTTCACTGTGGTCAGATAATTCATTAGGTTTATAATGTAACGTAACGCGGCATCGATAATGAACGTCCTGGGGGACAGAGGAGGTCTTATAGATGTCAGGTTTGGACCCGTACTCATAAAGCGTGTGACAGTAGGAGTGCTGATCTAGGATCAGGTCAGCCCCCGGTCCATATAATCTGATTCATTATGATCTAAACGGATAAACTGATTATAGATCATCCACTCTGAGATTGCTTTATGAATACAGGTCTCCAGACTGCAGAATGAAAGCCCTCCGAGGCCTCCACTCTAACTTACATTCACAAAGCCCTCCGAGGCCTCCACTCTAACTCACATCTACTCTGAGATTGCTTTATGAATACAGGTTTCCAGACTGCAGACTGAAAGCCCTCCGAGGTCTACACTCTAACTCACATTCACTCTGAGCCAGATTGAGTCTGACACACAGACTGGACACATGCTACAGATGTCGGATCATAGGCTAGGCTGTGTTAGGGTACAGCAGACAGAGAGGCTGTGTTAGGGTACAGCAGACAGAGAGGCTGTGTTAGGGTACAGCAGACAGAGAGGCTGTGTTAGGGTACAGCAGACAGAGAGGCTGTGTTAGGGTACAGCAGACAGAGAGGCTGTGTTAGGGTACAGCAGACAGAGAGGCTGTGTTAGGGTACAGCAGACAGAGAGGCTGTGTTAGGGTACAGCAGACAGAGAGGCTGTGTTAGGGTACAGCAGACAGAGAGGCTGTGTTAGGGTACAGCAGACAGAGAGGCTGTGTTAGGGTACAGCAGACAGAGAGGCTGTGTTAGGGTACAGCAGACAGAGAGGCTGTGTTAGGGTACAGCAGACAGAGAGGCTGTGTTAGGGTACAGCAGACAGAGAGGCTGTGTTAGGGTACAGCAGACAGAGAGGCTGTGTTAGGGTACAGCAGACAGAGAGGCTGTGTTAGGGTACAGCAGACAGAGAGGCTGTGTTAGGGTACAGCAGACAGAGAGGCTGTGTTAGGGTACAGCAGACAGAGAGGCTGTGTTAGGGTACAGCAGACAGAGAGGCTGTGTTAGGGTACAGCAGACAGAGAGGCTGTGTTAGGGTACAGCAGACAGAGAGGCTGTGTTAGGGTACAGCAGACAGAGAGGCTGTGTTAGGGTACAGCAGACAGAGAGGCTGTGTTAGGGTACAGCAGACAGAGAGGCTGTGTTCCTTTCAGGTGCAGCAGATGTCTCAGCACTGATACAGTGAAAGGCTCAACAACAATTAAATCCACTCCAATCAACTCTGGCTCACAACGACAAGGAGTGGTTTGAATGTGCTCCTGCTCAACATGGCGTCGAAAGGTTTTTTGGAGCGATGCTGTTTTAAATTATATATTTTTTCTGTCTTCAAACATTGTGAGAGAATCAAATATGTGCATTCAAATGCCTCATAGACCCTGGGTCCTGTCGGCCCTCTGCCACAGACACGACAGGTGTAGCAGATGTCTCGGCTCAGATAGAGCGACTCAGAGACCCAACAGAGCTCAATGACAGTTATGTCCACTTCAATCAACTCTGGCTCTCCCAATGATAAGGAGTGGTTTGAATGGCTTCCTCCTCTCCTCAGCCTTGGCCCTTTCTGAATGGCTTCCTCCTCTCCTCAGCCTTGGCCCTTTCTGAATGGCTTCCTCCTCTCCTCAGCCTTGGCCCTTTCTGAATGGCTTCCTCCTCTCCTCAGCCTTGGCCCTTTCTGAATGGCTTCCTCCTCTCCTCAGCCTTGGCCCTTTCTGAATGGCTTCCTCCTCTCCTCAGCCTTGGCCCTTTCTGAATGGCTTCCTCCTCTTCTCAGCCTTGGCCCTTTCTGAATGGCTTCCTCCTCTCCTCAGCCTTGGCCCTTTCTGAATGGCTTCCTCCTCTCCTCAGCCTTGGCCCTTTCTGAATGGCTTCCTCCTCTTCTCAGCCTTGGCCCTTTCTGAATGGCTTCCTCCTCTCCTCAGCCTTGGCCCTTTCTGAATGGCTTCCTCCTCTCCTCAGCCTTGGCCCTTTCTGAATGGCTTCCTCCTCTCCTCAGCCTTGGCCCTTTCTGAATGGGTTTCTGTTCAGTGGTTTGTGTGTAAAGGTTTTGCATATGAGCTGCTTATATTCCTTAAAAAAACGTAGAATTCATAAACCGTATTCTGGGTCTCTCCTGGCCTTGTTTGTAAACGCGGGCATATCTTGGATGTGCATTGTTACACTGCCAAGCATTTTATCTGGGTTCAACACACACACACACACACACACACACACACACACACACACACACACACACACACACACACACACACACACACACACACACACACACACACACACACACACACACACACACACACACACACACACACACACACGCACGCACACACACATACGCACACACGCACACATACACACACACACACACACACACACACACACACACACACACACACCGGTGACGTGTGGTGAGGTCGGTGGCTGGGTAAGCACTGGCTAATTTTGAAAACCAGATTTACTCCCAAATAAAACCAGGATGAAACCCAAATTCACCGTACAACAGACAGCTACAATAACCAGAGTGACAGGCTATTAACCCAGAGTGACATAGGCTATTAAACCAGAGTGACATAGGCTATTAACCCAGAGTGACATAGGCTATTAACCCAGAGTGACATAGGCTATTAACCCAGAGTGACATAGGCTATTAACCCAGAGTGACATAGGCTATTAACCCAGAGTGACATAGGCTATTAACCCAGAGTGACGTAGGCTATTAACCCAGAGTGACATAGGCTATTAACCCAGAGTGACGTAGACTATTAACCCAGAGTGACGTAGGCTATTAACCCAGAGTGACATAGGCTATTAAACCAGAGTGACATAGGCTATTAACCCAGAGTGACATAGGCTATTAACCCAGAGTGACATAGGCTATTAACCCAGAGTGACATAGGCTATTAACCCAGAGTGACATAGGCTATTAACCCAGAGTGACGTAGGCTATTAACCCAGAGTGACGTAGGCTATTAACCCAGAGTGACGTAGGCTATTAACCCAGAGTGACATAGGCTATTAACCCAGAGTGACGTAGGCTATTAACCCAGAGTGACGTAGGCTATTAACCCAGAGTGACGTAGGCTATTAACCCAGAGTGACGTAGGCTATTAACCCAGAGTGACATAGGCTATTAACCCAGAGTGACGTAGGCTATTAACCCAGAGTGACGTAGGCTATTAACCCAGAGTGACATAGGCTATTAACCCAGAGTGACATAGGCTATTAACCCAGAGTGACATAGGCTATTAACCCAGAGTGACATAGGCTATTAACCCAGAGTGACGTAGGCTATTAACCCAGAGTGACGTAGGCTATTAACCCAGAGTGACATAGGCTATTAACCCAGAGTGACATAGGCTATTAACCCATAGTGACGTAGGCTATTAACCCAGAGTGACGTAGGCTATTAACCCAGAGTGACGTAGGCTATTAACCCAGAGTGACGTAGGCTATTAACCCAGAGTGACGTAGGCTATTAACCCAGAGTGACGTAGGCTATTAACCCAGAGTGACATAGGCTATTAACCCAGAGTGACGTAGACTATTAACCCAGAGTGACGTAGGCTATTAACCCAGAGTGACATAGGCTATTAACCCAGAGTGACGTAGGCTATTAACCCAGAGTGACATAGGCTATTAACCCAGAGTGACGTAGGCTATTAACCCAGAGTGACGTAGGCTATTAACCCAGAGTGACGTAGACTATTAACCCAGAGTGACGTAGGCTATTAACCCAGAGTGACATAGGCTATTAACCCAGAGTGACGTAGGCTATTAACCCAGAGTGACGTAGGCTATTAACCCAGAGTGACATAGGCTATTAACCCAGAGTGACATAGGCTATTAACCCAGAGTGACATAGGCTATTAACCCAGAGTGACATAGGCTATTAACCCAGAGTGACGTAGGCTATTAACCCAGAGTGACGTAGGCTATTAACCCAGAGTGACATAGGCTATTAACCCAGAGTGACATAGGCTATTAACCCAGAGTGACGTAGGCTATTAACCCAGAGTGACGTAGGCTATTAACCCAGAGTGACGTAGGCTATTAACCCAGAGTGACGTAGGCTATTAACCCAGAGTGACATAGGCTATTAACCCAGAGTGACGTAGGCTATTAACCCAGAGTGACATAGGCTATTAACCCAGAGTGACATAGGCTATTAACCCAGAGTGACGTAGGCTATTAACCCAGAGTGACGTAGGCTATTAACCCAGAGTGACATAGGCTATTAACCCAGAGTGACGTAGGCTATTAACCCAGAGTGACATAGGCTATTAACCCAGAGTGACGTAGGCTATTAACCCAGAGTGACGTAGGCTATTAACCCAGAGTGACATAGGCTATTAACCCAGAGTGACGTAGGCTATTAACCCAGAGTGACATAGGCTATTAACCCAGAGTGACGTAGGCTATTAACCCAGAGTGACGTAGGCTATTAACCAGAGTGACGTAGGCTATTAACCCAGAGTGACGTAGGCTATTAACCCAGAGTGACATAGGCTATTAACCCAGAGTGACGTAGACTATTAACCCAGAGTGACGTAGGCTATTAACCCAGAGTGACATAGGCTATTAACCCAGAGTGACATAGGCTATTAACCCAGAGTGACGTAGGCTATTAACCCAGAGTGACATAGGCTATTAACCCAGAGTGACGTAGGCTATTAACCCAGAGTGACGTAGGCTATTAACCCAGAGTGACGTAGGCTATTAACCCAGAGTGACGTAGGCTATTAACCCAGAGTGACATAGGCTATTAACCCAGAGCCTCTGATCAACACAGATCATATCTAAACCAGACTGATGATGTCATACAGGAAAGCCTCTGATCAACACAGATCATAACTATAACGGACTGATGATGTCATACAGGAAAGCCTCTGATCAACACAGATCATAACTATAACAGACTGATGATGTCATACAGGAAAGCCTCTGATCAACACAGATCATAACTATAACAGACTGATGATGTCATACAGGAAAGCCTCTGATCAACACAGATCATACCTCTAACAGACTGATGATGTCATACAGGAAAGCCTCTGATCAACACAGATCAAAACTATAGACTGATGATGTCATACAGGAAAGCCTCTGATCAACACAGATCATAACTATAACAGACTGATGATGTCATACAGGAAAGCCTCTGATCAACACAGATCATACCTATAACAGACTGATGATGTCATACAGGAAAGCCTCTGATCAACACAGATCATAACTATAACAGACTGATGATGTCATACAGGAAAGCCTCTGATCAACACAGATCATAACTATAACAGACTGATGATGTCATACAGGAAAGCCTCTGATCAACACAGATCATAACTATAACAGACTGATGATGTCATACAGGAAAGCCTCTGATCAACACAGATCATAACTATAACAGACTGATGATGTCATACAGATAAGCCTCTGATCAACACAGATCATATCTAAACCAGACTGATGATGTCATACAGGAAATCCTCTGATCAACACAGATCATAACTATAACAGACTGATGATGTCATACAGGAAATCCTCTGATCAACACAGATCATAACTATGGACTGATGATGTCATACAGGAAATCCTCTGATCAACACAGATCATAACTATAACAGACTGATGGTGTCATACAGGAAAGCCTCTGATCAACACAGATCATAGCTTTCGGAGCTACCTGGTTTACCCGCTGTAACATCTATCAGCTACAACACTCCCTGATCTCCCTTCCGAAGTCTCTATTGCTGGCAGGCGGAGGGTGGAAGGTAAGGGAGATGACATCAGTCTCTGCCTGCGTCCCATATAGAACCCTATTCGTCCCTGTAGGACCCTTGTCTGTAGCCTGGTCCCAGATCTGGTTTAGCTGTCTTGCCTTCTCTGGTGTTTGACCAGGCTACCTCATCAGTGTCTGAGGAACATTGTATTCTCTGGTGTTTGACCAGGCTACCTCATCTGTGTCTGAGGAATATTGTATTCTCTGGTGTTTGACCAGGCTACCTCATCTGTGTCTGAGGAACATTGTATTCTCTGGTGTTTGACCAGGCTACCTCATCTGTGTCTGAGGAATATTGTATTCTCTGGTGTTTGACCAGGCTATGTCATCTGTGTCTGTGGAACATTGCCTTCTCTGGTGTTTGACCAGGCTACCTCATCTGTGTCTGTGGAACATTGTATTCTCTGGTGTTTGACCAGGCTACCTCATCTGTGTCTGAGGAACATTGTATTCTCTGGTGTTTGACCAGGCTACCTCATCTGTGTCTGAGGAACATTGCATTCTCTGGTGTTTGACCAGGCTACCTCATCTGTGTCTGAGGAACATTGCATTCTCTGGTGTTTGACCAGGCTACCTCATCTGTGTCTGAGGAATATTGTATTCTCTGGTGTTTGACCAGGCTACCTCACCTGTGTCTGAGGAACATTGCATTCTCTGGTGTTTGACCAGGCTACCTCATCTGTGTCTGAGGAACATTGCATTCTCTGGTGTTTGACCAGGCTACCTCATCTGTGTCTGAGGAACACTGTATTCTCTGGTGTTTGACCAGGCTACCTCATCTGTGTCTGAGGAACATTGTAATCTCTGGTGTTTGACCAGGCTACCTCATCTGTGTCTGAGGAACATTGTAATCTCTGTTGTTTGACCAGGCTACCTCATCTGTGTCTGAGGAACATTGTAATCTCTGTTGTTTGACCAGGCTACCTCATCTGTGTCTGAGGAACATTGTAATCTCTGGTGTTTGACCAGGCTACCTCATCTGTGTCTGAGGAACATTGTATTCACATGGAAAGCCAAACAGCCTGTGGTTTCCTTTGTAATTGACACTAAATGCAGGGTGATTTTCTTCTGTTGTGAGTTGAGTGTCGCTCTGGATAAGAGCGTCTGCTAAATGACTAAAATGACTAAGTGCCGAGGGAGTAAGTTGTGATACAGACTGGAGCTAAGAGCTTTCATAGCCTGTCTCTGACTGTCTCATAGCCTGTCTCTGACTGTCACATATCCTGTCTCTGACTGTCTCATAGCCTGTCTCTGACTGTCTCATAGCCTGTCTCTGACTGTCTTATATCCTGTCTCTGACTGTCTCATATCCTGTCTCTGACTGTCTCATAGCCTGTCTCTGACTGTCTCATATCCTGTCTCTGACTGTCTCATAGCCTGTCTCTGACTGTCTCATAGCCTGTCTCTGACTGTCTCATAGCCTGTCTCTGACTGTCTCATATCCTGTCTCTGACTGTCTCATATCCTGTCTCTGACAGACAGATGGCTTGTTATTGATCAGCTGATTGGCTGCGAGCCACACGGCTTGAGGTGTACCAACATGTGAACCTGAGTGATGGAAGACTTCAGGTGAGAAGTCATTGGTGCTTTACATAGTCCTAATAAACACTGTGGTGAGATCACGCTGTCAGAAATACTGGGTTGAATAGAAAAGTACAGCCCCTGCTATGATGCCTGCAGTAGAAAACTCACTCAGTTAAATAAATCAATAAATAATAGCTTTGACTGACATGTTTTCTGAGAAATGCCTTTTTATATCCCAAAGAACCAGTTCCTCTACACACAGCATGCAGTGCTTTTTAATTATAGACTATACACACACACACACACACACACACACACACACACACACACACACACACACACACACACACACACACACACACACACACACACACACACACACACACACACACACACACACACACACACACACACACACACACACACACACAGCTCAAATAAAACTGAATATTCAATTATGTTTCCACATTACTCTAACTTTCCAGTAAAGTTGTATTTCAAAAAGAGTTGGTTTTATAGAATCCCATCAGATCTTTACAGTTTAGTACCAGCAGTAACAACATTCTATAGAATCCCATCAGATCTTTACAGTTTAGTACCAGCAGTAACAACATTCTATAGAATCCCATCAGATCTTTACAGTTTAGTACCAGCAGTAACAACATTCGATAGAATCTCATCAGATCTTTACAGTTTAGTACCAGCAGTAACAACATTCTATAGAATCTCATCAGATCTTTACAGTTTAGTACCAGCAGTAACAACATTCTATAGAATCTCATCAGATCTTTACAGTTTAGCAGTAACAACATTCTATAGAATCTCATCAGATCTTTACAGTTTAGTACCAGCAGTAACAACATTCTATAGAATCCCATCAGATCTTTACAGTTTAGTACCAGCAGTAACAACATTCTATAGAATCTCATCAGATCTTTACAGTTTAGTACCAGCAGTAACAACATTCTATAGAATCCCATCAGATCTTTACAGTTTAGTACCAGCAGTAACAACATTCTATAGAATCTCATCAGATCTTTACAGTTTAGTACCAGCAGTAACAACATTCTATAGAATCTCATCAGATCTTTACAGTTTAGTACCAGCAGTAACAACATTCTATAGAATCTCATCAGATCTTTACAGTTTAGTACCAGCAGTAACAACAACATTCTATATAATCTCATCAGATCTTTACAGTTTAGTACCAGCAGCAACAACATTCTATAGAATCTCATCAGATCTTTACAGTTTAGTACCAGCAGTAACAACATTCTATAGAATCCCATCAGATCTTTACAGTTTAGTACCAGCAGTAACAAGATTCTATAGAATCTCATCAGATCTTTACAGTTTAGTACCAGCAGTAACAACATTCTATAGAATCTCATCAGATCTTTACAGTTTAGCAGTAACAACATTCTATAGAATCCCATTAGATCTTTATAGTTTAGTACCAGCAGTAACAACATTATATAGAATCTCATCAGATCTTTACAGTTTAGTACCAGCAGTAACAACAACATTCTATAGAATCCCATCAGATCTTTACAGTTTAGTACCAGCAGTAACAACATTCTATAGAATCTCATCAGATCTTTACAGTTTAGTACCAGCAGTAACAACAACATTCTATAGAATCTCATCAGATCTTTACAGTTTAGCACCAGCAGTAACAACATTCTATAGAATCTCATCAGATCTTTACAGTTTAGCACCAGCAGTAACAACATTCTATAGAATCTCATCAGATCTTTACAGTTTAGTACCAGCAGTAACAACAACATTCTATAGAATCTCATCAGATCTTTACAGTTTAGTACCAGCAGTAACAACATTCTATAGAATCTCATCAGATCTTTACAGTTTAGTACCAGCAGTAACAACATTATATAGAATCTCATCAGATCTTTACAGTTTAGTACCAGCAGTAACAACATTCTATAGAATCTCATCAGATCTTTACAGTTTAGTACCAGCAGTAACAACATTCTATAGAATCTCATCAGATCTTTACAGTTTAGTACCAGCAGTAACAACAACATTCTATATAATCTCATCAGATCTTTACAGTTTAGTACCAGCAGTAACAACATTCTATAGAATCTCATCAGATCTTTACAGTTTAGTACCAGCAGTAACAACAACATTCTATATAATCTCATCAGATCTTTACAGTATAGTAACAGCAGTAACAACATTCTATAGAATCCCATCAGATCTTTACAGTTTAGTACCAGCAGTAACAACAATCTATAGAATCTCATCAGATCTTTACAGTTTAGCAGTAACAACATTCTATAGAATCTCATCAGATCTTTACAGTTTAGTACCAGCAGTAACAACATTATATAGAATCTCATCAGATCTTTACAGTTTAGTACCAGCAGTAACAACATTCTATAGAATCTCGTCAGATCTTTACAGTTTAGTACCAGCAGTAACAACATTCTATAGAATCTCATCAGATCTTTACAGTTTAGTACCAGCAGTAACAACAACATTCTATAGAATCTCATCAGATCTTTACAGTTTAGTACCAGCAGTAACAACATTCTATAGAATCCCATCAGATCTTTACAGTTTAGTACCAGCAGTAACAACATTCTATAGAATCTCATCAGATCTTTACAGTTTAGTACCAGCAGTAACAACATTCTATAGAATCTCATCAGATCTTTACAGTTTAGCAGTAACAACATTCTATAGAATCTCATCAGATCTTTACAGTTTAGTACCAGCAGTAACAACATTCTATAGAATCCCATCAGATCTTTACAGTTTAGTACCAGCAGTAACAACATTCTATAGAATCTCATCAGATCTTTACAGTTTAGTACCAGCAGTAACAACATTCTATAGAATCCCATCAGATCTTTACAGTTTAGCACCAGCAGTAACAACATTCTATAGAATCTCATCAGATCTTTACAGTTTAGTACCAGCAGTAACAACATTCTATAGAATCTCATCAGATCTTTACAGTTTAGTACCAGCAGTAACAACATTCTATAGAATCTCATCAGATCTTTACAGTTTAGTACCAGCAGTAACAACATTCTATAGAATCCCATCAGATCTTTACAGTTTAGTACCAGCAGTAACAACAACATTCTATATAATCTCATCAGATCTTTACAGTTTAGTAACAGCAGTAACAACATTCTATAGAATCCCATCAGATCTTTACAGTTTAGTACCAGCAGTAACAACATTCTATAGAATCTCATCAGATCTTTACAGTTTAGCAGTAACAACATTCTATAGAATCTCATCAGATCTTTACAGTTTAGTACCAGCAGTAACAACAACATTCTATAGAATCTCATCAGATCTTTACAGTTTAGTACCAGCAGTAACAACATTCTATAGAATCTCATCAGATCTTTACAGTTTAGTACCAGCAGTAACAACAACATTCTATATAATCTCATCAGATCTTTACAGTTTAGTAACAGCAGTAACAACATTCTATAGAATCCCATCAGATCTTTACAGTTTAGTACCAGCAGTAACAACATTCTATAGAATCTCATCAGATCTTTACAGTTTAGCAGTAACAACATGCTATAGAATCTCATCAGATCTTTACAGTTTAGTACCAGCAGTAACAACATTATATAGAATCTCATCAGATCTTTACAGTTTAGTACCAGCAGTAACAACATTCTATAGAATCTCGTCAGATCTTTACAGTTTAGTACCAGCAGTAACAACATTCTATAGAATCTCATCAGATCTTTACAGTTTAGTACCAGCAGTAACAACATTCTATAGAATCTCATCAGATCTTTACAGTTTAGTACCAGCAGTAACAACATTCTATAGAATCTCATCAGATCTTTACAGTTTAGTACCAGCAGTAACAACATTCTATAGAATCTCATCAGATCTTTACAGTTTAGCAGTAACAACATTCTATAGAATCTCATCAGATCTTTACAGTTTAGTACCAGCAGTAACAACATTCTATAGAATCTCATCAGATCTTTACAGTTTAGCAGTAACAACATTCTATAGAATCTCATCAGATCTTTACATTTTAGTACCAGCAGTAACAACATTCTATAGAATCCCATCAGATCTTTACAGTTTAGTACCAGCAGTAACAACATTCTATAGAATCTCATCAGATCTTTACAGTTTAGTACCAGCAGTAACAACATTCTATAGAATCCCATCAGATCTTTACAGTTTAGCACCAGCAGTAACAACATTCTATAGAATCTCATCAGATCTTTACAGTTTAGTACCAGCAGTAACAACATTCTATAGAATCTCATCAGATCTTTACAGTTTAGTACCAGCAGTAACAACATTCTATAGAATCTCATCAGATCTTTACAGTTTAGTACCAGCAGTAACAACATTCTATAGAATCCCATCAGATCTTTACAGTTTAGTACCAGCAGTAACAACATTCTATAGAATCCCATCAGATCTTCACAGTTTAGTACCAGCAGTAACAACATTCTATAGAATCTCATCAGATCTTTACAGTTTAGTACCAGCAGTAACAACATTCTATAGAATCTCATCAGATCTTTACAGTTTAGTACCAGCAGTAACAACAACATTCTATATAATCCCATCAGATCTTTACAGTTTAGTACCAGCAGTAACAACATTCTATAGAATCTCATCAGATCTTTACAGTTTAGTACCAGCAGTAACAACAACATTCTATAGAATCTCATCAGATCTTTACAGTTTAGCACCAGCAGTAACAACATTCTATAGAATCTCATCAGATCTTTACAGTTTAGCACCAGCAGTAACAACATTCTATAGAATCTCATCAGATCTTTACAGTTTAGTACCAGCAGTAACAACAACATTCTATAGAATCTCATCAGATCTTTACAGTTTAGTACCAGCAGTAACAACATTCTATAGAATCTCATCAGATCTTTACAGTTTAGTACCAGCAGTAACAACATTATATAGAATCTCATCAGATCTTTACAGTTTAGTACCAGCAGTAACAACAACATTCTATAGAATCTCATCAGATCTTTACAGTTTAGTACCAGCAGTAACAACATTCTATAGAATCTCATCAGATCTTTACAGTTTAGTACCAGCAGTAACAACAACATTCTATATAATCTCATCAGATCTTTACAGTTTAGTACCAGCAGTAACAACATTCTATAGAATCTCATCAGATCTTTACAGTTTAGTACCAGCAGTAACAACAACATTCTATATAATCTCATCAGATCTTTACAGTATAGTAACAGCAGTAACAACATTCTATAGAATCCCATCAGATCTTTACAGTTTAGTACCAGCAGTAACAACATTCTATAGAATCTCATCAGATCTTTACAGTTTAGCAGTAACAACATTCTATAGAATCTCATCAGATCTTTACAGTTTAGTACCAGCAGTAACAACATTATATAGAATCTCATCAGATCTTTACAGTTTAGTACCAGCAGTAACAACATTCTATAGAATCTCGTCAGATCTTTACAGTTTAGTACCAGCAGTAACAACATTCTATAGAATCTCATCAGATCTTTACAGTTTAGTACCAGCAGTAACAACAACATTCTATAGAATCTCATCAGATCTTTACAGTTTAGTACCAGCAGTAACAACATTCTATAGAATCCCATCAGATCTTTACAGTTTAGTACCAGCAGTAACAACATTCTATAGAATCTCATCAGATCTTTATAGTTTAGTACCAGCAGTAACAACATTCTATAGAATCTCATCAGATCTTTACAGTTTAGTACCAGCAGTAACAACATTCTATAGAATCTCATCAGATCTTTACAGTTTAGTACCAGCAGTAACAACATTCTATAGAATCTCATCAGATCTTTACAGTTTAGTACCAGCAGTAACAACATTCTATAGAATCTCATCAGATCTTTACAGTTTAGTACCAGCAGTAACAACATTCTATAGAATCTCATCAGATCTTTACAGTTTAGTACCAGCAGTAACAACATTCTATAGAATCTCATCAGATCTTTACAGTTTAGCAGTAACAACATTCTATAGAATCTCATCAGATCTTTACAGTTTAGTACCAGCAGTAACAACATTCTATAGAATCTCATCAGATCTTTACAGTTTAGCAGTAACAACATTCTATAGAATCTCATCAGATCTTTACAGTTTAGTACCAGCAGTAACAACATTCTATAGAATCCCATCAGATCTTTACAGTTTAGTACCAGCAGTAACAACATTCTATAGAATCTCATCAGATCTTTACAGTTTAGTACCAGCAGTAACAACATTCTATAGAATCCCATCAGATCTTTACAGTTTAGCACCAGCAGTAACAACATTCTATAGAATCTCATCAGATCTTTACAGTTTAGTACCAGCAGTAACAACGTTCTATAGAATCTCATCAGATCTTTACAGTTTAGTACCAGCAGTAACAACATTCTATAGAATCTCATCAGATCTTTACAGTTTAGTACCAGCAGTAACAACAACATTCTATAGAATCTCATCAGATCTTTACAGTTTAGTACCAGCAGTAACAACATTCTATAGAATCTCATCAGATCTTTACAGTTTAGCAGTAACAACATTCTATAGAATCTCATCAGATCTTTACAGTTTAGTACCAGCAGTAACAACATTCTATAGAATCCCATCAGATCTTTACAGTTTAGTACCAGCAGTAACAACATTCTATAGAATCTCATCAGATCTTTACAGTTTAGTACCAGCAGTAACAACATTCTATAGAATCCCATCAGATCTTTACAGTTTAGTACCAGCAGTAACAACATTCTATAGAATCTCATCAGATCTTTACAGTTTAGTACCAGCAGTAACAACATTCTATAGAATCTCATCAGATCTTTACAGTTTAGTACCAGCAGTAACAACATTCTATAGAATCTCATCAGATCTTTACAGTTTAGTACCAGCAGTAACAACAACATTCTATATAATCTCATCAGATCTTTACAGTTTAGTACCAGCAGCAACAACATTCTATAGAATCTCATCAGATCTTTACAGTTTAGTACCAGCAGTAACAACATTCTATAGAATCCCATCAGATCTTTACAGTTTAGTACCAGCAGTAACAAGATTCTATAGAATCTCATCAGATCTTTACAGTTTAGTACCAGCAGTAACAACATTCTATAGAATCTCATCAGATCTTTACAGTTTAGTACCAGCAGTAACAACATTCTATAGAATCTCATCAGATCTTTACAGTTTAGCAGTAACAACATTCTATAGAATCCCATTAGATCTTTATAGTTTAGTACCAGCAGTAACAACATTATATAGAATCTCATCAGATCTTTACAGTTTAGTACCAGCAGTAACAACAACATTCTATAGAATCCCATCAGATCTTTACAGTTTAGTACCAGCAGTAACAACATTCTATAGAATCTCATCAGATCTTTACAGTTTAGTACCAGCAGTAACAACAACATTCTATAGAATCTCATCAGATCTTTACAGTTTAGCACCAGCAGTAACAACATTCTATAGAATCTCATCAGATCTTTACAGTTTAGCACCAGCAGTAACAACATTCTATAGAATCTCATCAGATCTTTACAGTTTAGTACCAGCAGTAACAACAACATTCTATAGAATCTCATCAGATCTTTACAGTTTAGTACCAGCAGTAACAACATTCTATAGAATCTCATCAGATCTTTACAGTTTAGTACCAGCAGTAACAACATTATATAGAATCTCATCAGATCTTTACAGTTTAGTACCAGCAGTAACAACAACATTCTATAGAATCTCATCAGATCTTTACAGTTTAGTACCAGCAGTAACAACATTCTATAGAATCTCATCAGATCTTTACAGTTTAGTACCAGCAGTAACAACAACATTCTATATAATCTCATCAGATCTTTACAGTTTAGTACCAGCAGTAACAACATTCTATAGAATCTCATCAGATCTTTACAGTTTAGTACCAGCAGTAACAACAACATTCTATATAATCTCATCAGATCTTTACAGTATAGTAACAGCAGTAACAACATTCTATAGAATCCCATCAGATCTTTACAGTTTAGTACCAGCAGTAACAACAATCTATAGAATCTCATCAGATCTTTACAGTTTAGCAGTAACAACATTCTATAGAATCTCATCAGATCTTTACAGTTTAGTACCAGCAGTAACAACATTATATAGAATCTCATCAGATCTTTACAGTTTAGTACCAGCAGTAACAACATTCTATAGAATCTCGTCAGATCTTTACAGTTTAGTACCAGCAGTAACAACATTCTATAGAATCTCATCAGATCTTTACAGTTTAGTACCAGCAGTAACAACAACATTCTATAGAATCTCATCAGATCTTTACAGTTTAGTACCAGCAGTAACAACATTCTATAGAATCCCATCAGATCTTTACAGTTTAGTACCAGCAGTAACAACATTCTATAGAATCTCATCAGATCTTTACAGTTTAGTACCAGCAGTAACAACATTCTATAGAATCTCATCAGATCTTTACAGTTTAGCAGTAACAACATTCTATAGAATCTCATCAGATCTTTACAGTTTAGTACCAGCAGTAACAACATTCTATAGAATCCCATCAGATCTTTACAGTTTAGTACCAGCAGTAACAACATTCTATAGAATCTCATCAGATCTTTACAGTTTAGTACCAGCAGTAACAACATTCTATAGAATCCCATCAGATCTTTACAGTTTAGCACCAGCAGTAACAACATTCTATAGAATCTCATCAGATCTTTACAGTTTAGCAGTAACAACATTCTATAGAATCTCATCAGATCTTTACAGTTTAGTACCAGCAGTAACAACATTATATAGAATCTCATCAGATCTTTACAGTTTAGTACCAGCAGTAACAACATTCTATAGAATCTCGTCAGATCTTTACAGTTTAGTACCAGCAGTAACAACATTCTATAGAATCTCGTCAGATCTTTACAGTTTAGTACCAGCAGTAACAACATTCTATAGAATCTCATCAGATCTTTACAGTTTAGTACCAGCAGTAACAACAACATTCTATAGAATCTCATCAGATCTTTACAGTTTAGTACCAGCAGTAACAACATTCTATAGAATCCCATCAGATCTTTACAGTTTAGTACCAGCAGTAACAACATTCTATAGAATCTCATCAGATCTTTACAGTTTAGTACCAGCAGTAACAACATTCTATAGAATCTCATCAGATCTTTACAGTTTAGTACCAGCAGTAACAACATTCTATAGAATCCCATCAGATCTTTACAGTTTAGTACCAGCAGTAACAACATTCTATAGAATCTCATCAGATCTTTACAGTTTAGTACCAGCAGTAACAACATTCTATAGAATCCCATCAGATCTTTACAGTTTAGCACCAGCAGTAACAACATTCTATAGAATCTCATCAGACCTTTACAGTTTAGTACCAGCAGTAACAACATTCTATAGAATCTCATCAGATCTTTACAGTTTAGTACCAGCAGTAACAACATTCTATAGAATCTCATCAGATCTTTACAGTTTAGTACCAGCAGTAACAACATTCTATAGAATCCCATCAGATCTTTACAGTTTAGTACCAGCAGTAACAACAACATTCTATATAATCTCATCAGATCTTTACAGTTTAGTAACAGCAGTAACAACATTCTATAGAATCCCATCAGATCTTTACAGTTTAGTACCAGCAGTAACAACATTCTATAGAATCTCATCAGATCTTTACAGTTTAGCAGTAACAACATTCTATAGAATCTCATCAGATCTTTACAGTTTAGTACCAGCAGTAACAACAACATTCTATAGAATCTCATCAGATCTTTACAGTTTAGTACCAGCAGTAACAACATTCTATAGAATCTCATCAGATCTTTACAGTTTAGTACCAGCAGTAACAACAACATTCTATATAATCTCATCAGATCTTTACAGTTTAGTAACAGCAGTAACAACATTCTATAGAATCCCATCAGATCTTTACAGTTTAGTACCAGCAGTAACAACATTCTATAGAATCTCATCAGATCTTTACAGTTTAGCAGTAACAACATGCTATAGAATCTCATCAGATCTTTACAGTTTAGTACCAGCAGTAACAACATTATATAGAATCTCATCAGATCTTTACAGTTTAGTACCAGCAGTAACAACATTCTATAGAATCTCGTCAGATCTTTACAGTTTAGTACCAGCAGTAACAACATTCTATAGAATCTCATCAGATCTTTACAGTTTAGTACCAGCAGTAACAACATTCTATAGAATCTCATCAGATCTTTACAGTTTAGTACCAGCAGTAACAACATTCTATAGAATCTCATCAGATCTTTACAGTTTAGTACCAGCAGTAACAACATTCTATAGAATCTCATCAGATCTTTACAGTTTAGCAGTAACAACATTCTATAGAATCTCATCAGATCTTTACAGTTTAGTACCAGCAGTAACAACATTCTATAGAATCTCATCAGATCTTTACAGTTTAGCAGTAACAACATTCTATAGAATCTCATCAGATCTTTACATTTTAGTACCAGCAGTAACAACATTCTATAGAATCCCATCAGATCTTTACAGTTTAGTACCAGCAGTAACAACATTCTATAGAATCTCATCAGATCTTTACAGTTTAGTACCAGCAGTAACAACATTCTATAGAATCCCATCAGATCTTTACAGTTTAGCACCAGCAGTAACAACATTCTATAGAATCTCATCAGATCTTTACAGTTTAGTACCAGCAGTAACAACATTCTATAGAATCTCATCAGATCTTTACAGTTTAGTACCAGCAGTAACAACATTCTATAGAATCTCATCAGATCTTTACAGTTTAGTACCAGCAGTAACAACATTCTATAGAATCCCATCAGATCTTTACAGTTTAGTACCAGCAGTAACAACATTCTATAGAATCCCATCAGATCTTTACAGTTTAGTACCAGCAGTAACAACATTCTATAGAATCTCATCAGATCTTTACAGTTTAGTACCAGCAGTAACAACATTCTATAGAATCTCATCAGATCTTTACAGTTTAGTACCAGCAGTAACAACAACATTCTATATAATCCCATCAGATCTTTACAGTTTAGTACCAGCAGTAACAACATTCTATAGAATCTCATCAGATCTTTACAGTTTAGTACCAGCAGTAACAACAACATTCTATAGAATCTCATCAGATCTTTACAGTTTAGCACCAGCAGTAACAACATTCTATAGAATCTCATCAGATCTTTACAGTTTAGCACCAGCAGTAACAACATTCTATAGAATCTCATCAGATCTTTACAGTTTAGTACCAGCAGTAACAACAACATTCTATAGAATCTCATCAGATCTTTACAGTTTAGTACCAGCAGTAACAACATTCTATAGAATCTCATCAGATCTTTACAGTTTAGTACCAGCAGTAACAACATTATATAGAATCTCATCAGATCTTTACAGTTTAGTACCAGCAGTAACAACAACATTCTATAGAATCTCATCAGATCTTTACAGTTTAGTACCAGCAGTAACAACATTCTATAGAATCTCATCAGATCTTTACAGTTTAGTACCAGCAGTAACAACAACATTCTATATAATCTCATCAGATCTTTACAGTTTAGTACCAGCAGTAACAACATTCTATAGAATCTCATCAGATCTTTACAGTTTAGTACCAGCAGTAACAACAACATTCTATATAATCTCATCAGATCTTTACAGTATAGTAACAGCAGTAACAACATTCTATAGAATCCCATCAGATCTTTACAGTTTAGTACCAGCAGTAACAACATTCTATAGAATCTCATCAGATCTTTACAGTTTAGCAGTAACAACATTCTATAGAATCTCATCAGATCTTTACAGTTTAGTACCAGCAGTAACAACATTATATAGAATCTCATCAGATCTTTACAGTTTAGTACCAGCAGTAACAACATTCTATAGAATCTCGTCAGATCTTTACAGTTTAGTACCAGCAGTAACAACATTCTATAGAATCTCATCAGATCTTTACAGTTTAGTACCAGCAGTAACAACAACATTCTATAGAATCTCATCAGATCTTTACAGTTTAGTACCAGCAGTAACAACATTCTATAGAATCCCATCAGATCTTTACAGTTTAGTACCAGCAGTAACAACATTCTATAGAATCTCATCAGATCTTTATAGTTTAGTACCAGCAGTAACAACATTCTATAGAATCTCATCAGATCTTTACAGTTTAGTACCAGCAGTAACAACATTCTATAGAATCTCATCAGATCTTTACAGTTTAGTACCAGCAGTAACAACATTCTATAGAATCTCATCAGATCTTTACAGTTTAGTACCAGCAGTAACAACATTCTATAGAATCTCATCAGATCTTTACAGTTTAGTACCAGCAGTAACAACATTCTATAGAATCTCATCAGATCTTTACAGTTTAGTACCAGCAGTAACAACATTCTATAGAATCTCATCAGATCTTTACAGTTTAGCAGTAACAACATTCTATAGAATCTCATCAGATCTTTACAGTTTAGTACCAGCAGTAACAACATTCTATAGAATCTCATCAGATCTTTACAGTTTAGCAGTAACAACATTCTATAGAATCTCATCAGATCTTTACAGTTTAGTACCAGCAGTAACAACATTCTATAGAATCCCATCAGATCTTTACAGTTTAGTACCAGCAGTAACAACATTCTATAGAATCTCATCAGATCTTTACAGTTTAGTACCAGCAGTAACAACATTCTATAGAATCCCATCAGATCTTTACAGTTTAGCACCAGCAGTAACAACATTCTATAGAATCTCATCAGATCTTTACAGTTTAGTACCAGCAGTAACAACATTCTATAGAATCTCATCAGATCTTTACAGTTTAGTACCAGCAGTAACAACATTCTATAGAATCTCATCAGATCTTTACAGTTTAGTACCAGCAGTAACAACAACATTCTATAGAATCTCATCAGATCTTTACAGTTTAGTACCAGCAGTAACAACATTCTATAGAATCTCATCAGATCTTTACAGTTTAGCAGTAACAACATTCTATAGAATCTCATCAGATCTTTACAGTTTAGTACCAGCAGTAACAACATTCTATAGAATCCCATCAGATCTTTACAGTTTAGTACCAGCAGTAACAACATTCTATAGAATCTCATCAGATCTTTACAGTTTAGTACCAGCAGTAACAACATTCTATAGAATCCCATCAGATCTTTACAGTTTAGTACCAGCAGTAACAACATTCTATAGAATCTCATCAGATCTTTACAGTTTAGTACCAGCAGTAACAACATTCTATAGAATCTCATCAGATCTTTACAGTTTAGTACCAGCAGTAACAACATTCTATAGAATCTCATCAGATCTTTACAGTTTAGTACCAGCAGTAACAACAACATTCTATATAATCTCATCAGATCTTTACAGTTTAGTACCAGCAGCAACAACATTCTATAGAATCTCATCAGATCTTTACAGTTTAGTACCAGCAGTAACAACATTCTATAGAATCCCATCAGATCTTTACAGTTTAGTACCAGCAGTAACAAGATTCTATAGAATCTCATCAGATCTTTACAGTTTAGTACCAGCAGTAACAACATTCTATAGAATCTCATCAGATCTTTACAGTTTAGCAGTAACAACATTCTATAGAATCCCATTAGATCTTTATAGTTTAGTACCAGCAGTAACAACATTATATAGAATCTCATCAGATCTTTACAGTTTAGTACCAGCAGTAACAACAACATTCTATAGAATCCCATCAGATCTTTACAGTTTAGTACCAGCAGTAACAACATTCTATAGAATCTCATCAGATCTTTACAGTTTAGTACCAGCAGTAACAACAACATTCTATAGAATCTCATCAGATCTTTACAGTTTAGCACCAGCAGTAACAACATTCTATAGAATCTCATCAGATCTTTACAGTTTAGCACCAGCAGTAACAACATTCTATAGAATCTCATCAGATCTTTACAGTTTAGTACCAGCAGTAACAACAACATTCTATAGAATCTCATCAGATCTTTACAGTTTAGTACCAGCAGTAACAACATTCTATAGAATCTCATCAGATCTTTACAGTTTAGTACCAGCAGTAACAACATTATATAGAATCTCATCAGATCTTTACAGTTTAGTACCAGCAGTAACAACAACATTCTATAGAATCTCATCAGATCTTTACAGTTTAGTACCAGCAGTAACAACATTCTATAGAATCTCATCAGATCTTTACAGTTTAGTACCAGCAGTAACAACAACATTCTATATAATCTCATCAGATCTTTACAGTTTAGTACCAGCAGTAACAACATTCTATAGAATCTCATCAGATCTTTACAGTTTAGTACCAGCAGTAACAACAACATTCTATATAATCTCATCAGATCTTTACAGTATAGTAACAGCAGTAACAACATTCTATAGAATCCCATCAGATCTTTACAGTTTAGTACCAGCAGTAACAACAATCTATAGAATCTCATCAGATCTTTACAGTTTAGCAGTAACAACATTCTATAGAATCTCATCAGATCTTTACAGTTTAGTACCAGCAGTAACAACATTATATAGAATCTCATCAGATCTTTACAGTTTAGTACCAGCAGTAACAACATTCTATAGAATCTCGTCAGATCTTTACAGTTTAGTACCAGCAGTAACAACATTCAATAGAATCTCATCAGATCTTTACAGTTTAGTACCAGCAGTAACAACAACATTCTATAGAATCTCATCAGATCTTTACAGTTTAGTACCAGCAGTAACAACATTCTATAGAATCCCATCAGATCTTTACAGTTTAGTACCAGCAGTAACAACATTCTATAGAATCTCATCAGATCTTTACAGTTTAGTACCAGCAGTAACAACATTCTATAGAATCTCATCAGATCTTTACAGTTTAGCAGTAACAACATTCTATAGAATCTCATCAGATCTTTACAGTTTAGTACCAGCAGTAACAACATTCTATAGAATCCCATCAGATCTTTACAGTTTAGTACCAGCAGTAACAACATTCTATAGAATCTCATCAGATCTTTACAGTTTAGTACCAGCAGTAACAACATTCTATAGAATCCCATCAGATCTTTACAGTTTAGCACCAGCAGTAACAACATTCTATAGAATCTCATCAGATCTTTACAGTTTAGCAGTAACAACATTCTATAGAATCTCATCAGATCTTTACAGTTTAGTACCAGCAGTAACAACATTATATAGAATCTCATCAGATCTTTACAGTTTAGTACCAGCAGTAACAACATTCTATAGAATCTCGTCAGATCTTTACAGTTTAGTACCAGCAGTAACAACATTCTATAGAATCTCGTCAGATCTTTACAGTTTAGTACCAGCAGTAACAACATTCTATAGAATCTCATCAGATCTTTACAGTTTAGTACCAGCAGTAACAACAACATTCTATAGAATCTCATCAGATCTTTACAGTTTAGTACCAGCAGTAACAACATTCTATAGAATCCCATCAGATCTTTACAGTTTAGTACCAGCAGTAACAACATTCTATAGAATCTCATCAGATCTTTACAGTTTAGTACCAGCAGTAACAACATTCTATAGAATCTCATCAGATCTTTACAGTTTAGCAGTAACAACATTCTATAGAATCTCATCAGATCTTTACAGTTTAGTACCAGCAGTAACAACATTCTATAGAATCCCATCAGATCTTTACAGTTTAGTACCAGCAGTAACAACATTCTATAGAATCTCATCAGATCTTTACAGTTTAGTACCAGCAGTAACAACATTCTATAGAATCCCATCAGATCTTTACAGTTTAGCACCAGCAGTAACAACATTCTATAGAATCTCATCAGATCTTTACAGTTTAGTACCAGCAGTAACAACATTCTATAGAATCTCATCAGATCTTTACAGTTTAGTACCAGCAGTAACAACATTCTATAGAATCTCATCAGATCTTTACAGTTTAGTACCAGCAGTAACAACATTCTATAGAATCCCATCAGATCTTTACAGTTTAGTACCAGCAGTAACAACAACATTCTATATAATCTCATCAGATCTTTACAGTTTAGTAACAGCAGTAACAACATTCTATAGAATCCCATCAGATCTTTACAGTTTAGTACCAGCAGTAACAACATTCTATAGAATCTCATCAGATCTTTACAGTTTAGCAGTAACAACATTCTATAGAATCTCATCAGATCTTTACAGTTTAGTACCAGCAGTAACAACAACATTCTATAGAATCTCATCAGATCTTTACAGTTTAGTACCAGCAGTAACAACATTCTATAGAATCTCATCAGATCTTTACAGTTTAGTACCAGCAGTAACAACAACATTCTATATAATCTCATCAGATCTTTACAGTTTAGTAACAGCAGTAACAACATTCTATAGAATCCCATCAGATCTTTACAGTTTAGTACCAGCAGTAACAACATTCTATAGAATCTCATCAGATCTTTACAGTTTAGCAGTAACAACATGCTATAGAATCTCATCAGATCTTTACAGTTTAGTACCAGCAGTAACAACATTATATAGAATCTCATCAGATCTTTACAGTTTAGTACCAGCAGTAACAACATTCTATAGAATCTCGTCAGATCTTTACAGTTTAGTACCAGCAGTAACAACATTCTATAGAATCTCATCAGATCTTTACAGTTTAGTACCAGCAGTAACAACATTCTATAGAATCTCATCAGATCTTTACAGTTTAGTACCAGCAGTAACAACATTCTATAGAATCTCATCAGATCTTTACAGTTTAGTACCAGCAGTAACAACATTCTATAGAATCTCATCAGATCTTTACAGTTTAGCAGTAACAACATTCTATAGAATCTCATCAGATCTTTACAGTTTAGTACCAGCAGTAACAACATTCTATAGAATCTCATCAGATCTTTACAGTTTAGCAGTAACAACATTCTATAGAATCTCATCAGATCTTTACATTTTAGTACCAGCAGTAACAACATTCTATAGAATCCCATCAGATCTTTACAGTTTAGTACCAGCAGTAACAACATTCTATAGAATCTCATCAGATCTTTACAGTTTAGTACCAGCAGTAACAACATTCTATAGAATCCCATCAGATCTTTACAGTTTAGCACCAGCAGTAACAACATTCTATAGAATCTCATCAGATCTTTACAGTTTAGTACCAGCAGTAACAACATTCTATAGAATCTCATCAGATCTTTACAGTTTAGTACCAGCAGTAACAACATTCTATAGAATCTCATCAGATCTTTACAGTTTAGTACCAGCAGTAACAACATTCTATAGAATCCCATCAGATCTTTACAGTTTAGTACCAGCAGTAACAACATTCTATAGAATCCCATCAGATCTTTACAGTTTAGTACCAGCAGTAACAACATTCTATAGAATCTCATCAGATCTTTACAGTTTAGTACCAGCAGTAACAACATTCTATAGAATCTCATCAGATCTTTACAGTTTAGTACCAGCAGTAACAACAACATTCTATATAATCCCATCAGATCTTTACAGTTTAGTACCAGCAGTAACAACATTCTATAGAATCTCATCAGATCTTTACAGTTTAGTACCAGCAGTAACAACAACATTCTATAGAATCTCATCAGATCTTTACAGTTTAGCACCAGCAGTAACAACATTCTATAGAATCTCATCAGATCTTTACAGTTTAGCACCAGCAGTAACAACATTCTATAGAATCTCATCAGATCTTTACAGTTTAGTACCAGCAGTAACAACAACATTCTATAGAATCTCATCAGATCTTTACAGTTTAGTACCAGCAGTAACAACATTCTATAGAATCTCATCAGATCTTTACAGTTTAGTACCAGCAGTAACAACATTATATAGAATCTCATCAGATCTTTACAGTTTAGTACCAGCAGTAACAACAACATTCTATAGAATCTCATCAGATCTTTACAGTTTAGTACCAGCAGTAACAACATTCTATAGAATCTCATCAGATCTTTACAGTTTAGTACCAGCAGTAACAACAACATTCTATATAATCTCATCAGATCTTTACAGTTTAGTACCAGCAGTAACAACATTCTATAGAATCTCATCAGATCTTTACAGTTTAGTACCAGCAGTAACAACAACATTCTATATAATCTCATCAGATCTTTACAGTATAGTAACAGCAGTAACAACATTCTATAGAATCCCATCAGATCTTTACAGTTTAGTACCAGCAGTAACAACATTCTATAGAATCTCATCAGATCTTTACAGTTTAGCAGTAACAACATTCTATAGAATCTCATCAGATCTTTACAGTTTAGTACCAGCAGTAACAACATTATATAGAATCTCATCAGATCTTTACAGTTTAGTACCAGCAGTAACAACATTCTATAGAATCTCGTCAGATCTTTACAGTTTAGTACCAGCAGTAACAACATTCTATAGAATCTCATCAGATCTTTACAGTTTAGTACCAGCAGTAACAACAACATTCTATAGAATCTCATCAGATCTTTACAGTTTAGTACCAGCAGTAACAACATTCTATAGAATCCCATCAGATCTTTACAGTTTAGTACCAGCAGTAACAACATTCTATAGAATCTCATCAGATCTTTATAGTTTAGTACCAGCAGTAACAACATTCTATAGAATCTCATCAGATCTTTACAGTTTAGTACCAGCAGTAACAACATTCTATAGAATCTCATCAGATCTTTACAGTTTAGTACCAGCAGTAACAACATTCTATAGAATCTCATCAGATCTTTACAGTTTAGTACCAGCAGTAACAACATTCTATAGAATCTCATCAGATCTTTACAGTTTAGTACCAGCAGTAACAACATTCTATAGAATCTCATCAGATCTTTACAGTTTAGTACCAGCAGTAACAACATTCTATAGAATCTCATCAGATCTTTACAGTTTAGCAGTAACAACATTCTATAGAATCTCATCAGATCTTTACAGTTTAGTACCAGCAGTAACAACATTCTATAGAATCTCATCAGATCTTTACAGTTTAGCAGTAACAACATTCTATAGAATCTCATCAGATCTTTACAGTTTAGTACCAGCAGTAACAACATTCTATAGAATCCCATCAGATCTTTACAGTTTAGTACCAGCAGTAACAACATTCTATAGAATCTCATCAGATCTTTACAGTTTAGTACCAGCAGTAACAACATTCTATAGAATCCCATCAGATCTTTACAGTTTAGCACCAGCAGTAACAACATTCTATAGAATCTCATCAGATCTTTACAGTTTAGTACCAGCAGTAACAACATTCTATAGAATCTCATCAGATCTTTACAGTTTAGTACCAGCAGTAACAACATTCTATAGAATCTCATCAGATCTTTACAGTTTAGTACCAGCAGTAACAACATTCTATAGAATCCCATCAGATCTTTACAGTTTAGTACCAGCAGTAACAACAACATTCTATATAATCTCATCAGATCTTTACAGTTTAGTAACAGCAGTAACAACATTCTATAGAATCCCATCAGATCTTTACAGTTTAGTACCAGCAGTAACAACATTCTATAGAATCTCATCAGATCTTTACAGTTTAGCAGTAACAACATTCTATAGAATCTCATCAGATCTTTACAGTTTAGTACCAGCAGTAACAACAACATTCTATAGAATCTCATCAGATCTTTACAGTTTAGTACCAGCAGTAACAACATTCTATAGAATCTCATCAGATCTTTACAGTTTAGTACCAGCAGTAACAACAACATTCTATATAATCTCATCAGATCTTTACAGTTTAGTACCAGCAGTAACAACATTCTATAGAATCTCATCAGATCTTTACAGTTTAGTACCAGCAGTAACAACAACATTCTATATAATCTCATCAGATCTTTACAGTTTAGTAACAGCAGTAACAACATTCTATAGAATCCCATCAGATCTTTACAGTTTAGTACCAGCAGTAACAACATTCTATAGAATCTCATCAGATCTTTACAGTTCAGCAGTAACAACATTCTATAGAATCTCATCAGATCTTTACAGTTTAGTACCAGCAGTAACAGCATTATATAGAATCTCATCAGATCTTTACAGTTTAGTACCAGCAGTAACAACATTCTATAGAATCTCGTCAGATCTTTACAGTTTAGTACCAGCAGTAACAACATTCTATAGAATCTCATCAGATCTTTACAGTTTTGTACCAGCAGTAACAACAACATTCTATAGAATCTCATCAGATCTTTACAGTTTAGTACCAGCAGTAACAACATTCTATAGAATCCCATCAGATCTTTACAGTTTAGTACCAGCAGTAACAACATTCTATAGAATTTCATCAGATCTTTATAGTTTAGTACCAGCAGTAACAACATTCTATAGAATCTCATCAGATCTTTACAGTTTAGTACCAGCAGTAACAACATTCTATAGAATCTCATCAGATCTTTACAGTTTAGTACCAGCAGTAACAACATTCTATAGAATCTCATCAGATCTTTACAGTTTAGTACCAGCAGTAACAACATTCTATAGAATCTCATCAGATCTTTACAGTTTAGTACCAGCAGTAACAACATTCTATAGAATCTCATCAGATCTTTACAGTTTAGTACCAGCAGTAACAACATTCTATAGAATCTCATCAGATCTTTACAGTTTAGCAGTAACAACATTCTATAGAATCTCATCAGATCTTTACAGTTTAGTACCAGCAGTAACAACATTCTATAGAATCTCATCAGATCTTTACAGTTTAGCAGTAACAACATTCTATAGAATCTCATCAGATCTTTACAGTTTAGTACCAGCAGTAACAACATTCTATAGAATCCCATCAGATCTTTACAGTTTAGTACCAGCAGTAACAACATTCTATAGAATCCCATCAGATCTTTACAGTTTAGTACCAGCAGTAACAACATTCTATAGAATCTCATCAGATCTTTACAGTTTAGTACCAGCAGTAACAACATTCTATAGAATCCCATCAGATCTTTACAGTTTAGTACCAGCAGTAACAACAACATTCTATATAATCTCATCAGATCTTTACAGTTTAGTAACAGCAGTAACAACATTCTATAGAATCCCATCAGATCTTTACAGTTTAGTACCAGCAGTAACAACATTCTATAGAATCCCATCAGATCTTTACAGTTTAGTACCAGCAGTAACAACATTCTATAGAATCCCATCAGATCTTTACAGTTTAGTACCAGCAGTAACAACATTCTATAGAATCTCATCAGATCTTTACAGTTTAGTACCAGCAGTAACAACATTCTATAGAATCCCATCAGATCTTTACAGTTTAGTACCAGCAGTAACAACATTCTATAGAATCTCATCAGATCTTTACAGTTTAGTACCAGCAGTAACAACATTCTATAGAATCTCATCAGATCTTTACAGTTTAGTACCAGCAGTAACAACATTCTATAGAATCTCATCAGATCTTTACAGTTTAGTACCAGCATTAACAACATTCTATAGAATCTCGTCAGATCTTTACAGTTTAGTACCAGCAGTAACAACATTCTATAGAATCTCATCAGATCTTTACAGTTTAGTACCAGCAGTAACAACATTCTATAGAATCTCATCAGATCTTTACAGTTTAGTACCAGCAGTAACAACATTATATAGAATCTCATCAGATCTTTATAGTTTAGTACCAGCAGTAACAACATTCTATAGAATCTCATCAGATCTTTACAGTTTAGTACCAGCAGTAACAACATTCTATAGAATCTCATCAGATCTTTACAGTTTAGTACCAGCAGTAACAACATTCTATAGAATCCCATCAGATCTTTACAGTTTAGTACCAGCAGTAACAATATTCTATAGAATCTCATCAGATCTTTACAGTTTAGTACCAGCAGTAACAACATTCTATAGAATCTCATCAGATCTTTACAGTTTAGCAGTAACAACATTCTATAGAATCTCGTCAGATCTTTACAGTTTAGTACCAGCAGTAACAACATTCTATAGAATCTCATCAGATCTTTACAGTTTAGTACCAGCAGTAACAATATTCTATAGAATCTCGTCAGATCTTTACAGTTTAGTACCAGCAGTAACAACATTCTATAGAATCTCATCAGATCTTTACAGTTTAGTACCAGCAGTAACAACATTCTATAGAATTGTAACGGGTGACGCTCTCCTCATCCTCGGACGAGGTGAGGAGAGAAGGATCTTCAGACCAAAATGCAGCTTGAGGGAAATAAGCCATCTTTATTCTAAATTACGATGGCACACGAAACGAAACAAAACACTTTCCAAACTACAAAATAACAAAACGACGTTGACGAGACCTGAACATAAACTTACATAACTAAACATAAACTTACGTACAGGTAACAGACGACATCGAAACGAAACGAACAACCGAAACAATCCCGTATGGTGTAAGACATAACACAGACACAGGAGACAATCACCCACAACGAACACTGTGACAACGCCTACCTAAATATGACTCTTAATTAGAGGAACGCCAAACACCTGCCTCTAATTAAGAGCCATACCAGGCAACCCAAAACCAACACAGAAACAGAAAACATAGAATGCCCACCCAACCTCACGTCCTGACCAACAAACACACAAAAACTAACATAAATAGGTCAGGAACGTGACAAGAATCCCATCAGATCTTTACAGTTTAGTACCAGCAGTAAAAACATTCTATAGAATCCCATCAGATCTTTACAGTTTAGTACCAGCAGTAACAACATTCTATAGAATCCCATCAGATCTTTACAGTTTAGTACCAGCAGTAACAACATTCTATAGAATCCCATCAGATCTTTACAGTTTAGTACCAGAAGTAACAACATTCTATAGAATCTCATCAGATCTTTACAGTTTAGCACCAGCAGTAACAACATTCTATAGAATCTCATCAGATCTTTACAGTTTAGCACCAGCAGTAACAACATTCTATAGAATCTCATCAGATCTTTACAGCTTAGCAGTAACAACATTCTATAGAATCCCATCAGATCTTTACAGTTTAGTACCAGCAGTAACAACATTCTATAGAATCTCATCAGATCTTTACAGTTTAGCACCAGCAGTAACAACATTCTATAGAATCTCATCAGATCTTTACAGTTTAGCAGTAACAACATTCTATAGAATCTCATCAGATCTTTACAGTTTAGTACCAGCAGTAACAACAACATTCTATATAATCTCATCAGATCTTTACAGTTTAGTAACAGCAGTAACAACATTCTATAGAATCCCATCAGATCTTTACAGTTTAGTACCAGCAGTAACAACATTCTATAGAATCTCATCAGATCTTTACAGTTTAGCAGTAACAACATTCTATAGAATCTCATCAGATCTTTACAGTTTAGTACCAGCAGTAACAGCATTATATAGAATCTCATCAGATCTTTACAGTTTAGTACCAGCAGTAACAACATTCTATAGAATCTCGTCAGATCTTTACAGTTTAGTACCAGCAGTAACAACATTCTATAGAATCTCATCAGATCTTTACAGTTTTGTACCAGCAGTAACAACAACATTCTATAGAATCTCATCAGATCTTTACAGTTTAGTACCAGCAGTAACAACATTCTATAGAATCCCATCAGATCTTTACAGTTTAGTACCAGCAGTAACAACATTCTATAGAATTTCATCAGATCTTTATAGTTTAGTACCAGCAGTAACAACATTCTATAGAATCTCATCAGATCTTTACAGTTTAGTACCAGCAGTAACAACATTCTATAGAATCTCATCAGATCTTTACAGTTTAGTACCAGCAGTAACAACATTCTATAGAATCTCATCAGATCTTTACAGTTTAGTACCAGCAGTAACAACATTCTATAGAATCTCATCAGATCTTTACAGTTTAGTACCAGCAGTAACAACATTCTATAGAATCTCATCAGATCTTTACAGTTTAGTACCAGCAGTAACAACATTCTATAGAATCTCATCAGATCTTTACAGTTTAGCAGTAACAACATTCTATAGAATCTCATCAGATCTTTACAGTTTAGTACCAGCAGTAACAACATTCTATAGAATCTCATCAGATCTTTACAGTTTAGCAGTAACAACATTCTATAGAATCTCATCAGATCTTTACAGTTTAGTACCAGCAGTAACAACATTCTATAGAATCCCATCAGATCTTTACAGTTTAGTACCAGCAGTAACAACATTCTATAGAATCTCATCAGATCTTTACAGTTTAGTACCAGCAGTAACAACATTCTATAGAATCCCATCAGATCTTTACAGTTTAGCACCAGCAGTAACAACATTCTATAGAATCTCATCAGATCTTTACAGTTTAGTACCAGCAGTAACAACATTCTATAGAATCTCATCAGATCTTTACAGTTTAGTACCAGCAGTAACAACATTCTATAGAATCTCATCAGATCTTTACAGTTTAGTACCAGCAGTAACAACATTCTATAGAATCCCATCAGATCTTTACAGTTTAGTACCAGCAGTAACAACATTCTATAGAATCCCATCAGATTTTTACAGTTTAGTACCAGCAGTAACAAGATTCTATAGAATCTCATCAGATCTTTACAGTTTAGTACCAGCAGTAACAACATTCTATAGAATCCCATCAGATCTTTACAGTTTAGTACCAGCAGTAACAACATTCTATAGAATCTCATCAGATCTTTACAGTTTAGTACCAGCAGTAACAACATTCTATAGAATCTCATCAGATCTTTACAGTTTAGTACCAGCATTAACAACATTCTATAGAATCTCGTCAGATCTTTACAGTTTAGTACCAGCAGTAACAACATTCTATAGAATCTCATCAGATCTTTACAGTTTAGTACCAGCAGTAACAACATTCTATAGAATCTCATCAGATCTTTACAGTTTAGTACCAGCAGTAACAACATTATATAGAATCTCATCAGATCTTTATAGTTTAGTACCAGCAGTAACAACATTCTATAGAATCTCATCAGATCTTTACAGTTTAGTACCAGCAGTAACAACATTCTATAGAATCTCATCAGATCTTTACAGTTTAGTACCAGCAGTAACAACATTCTATAGAATCCCATCAGATCTTTACAGTTTAGTACCAGCAGTAACAATATTCTATAGAATCTCATCAGATCTTTACAGTTTAGTACCAGCAGTAACAACATTCTATAGAATCTCATCAGATCTTTACAGTTTAGCAGTAACAACATTCTATAGAATCTCGTCAGATCTTTACAGTTTAGTACCAGCAGTAACAACATTCTATAGAATCTCATCAGATCTTTACAGTTTAGTACCAGCAGTAACAATATTCTATAGAATCTCGTCAGATCTTTACAGTTTAGTACCAGCAGTAACAACATTCTATAGAATCTCATCAGATCTTTACAGTTTAGTACCAGCAGTAACAACATTCTATAGAATCCCATCAGATCTTTACAGTTTAGTACCAGCAGTAAAAACATTCTATAGAATCCCATCAGATCTTTACAGTTTAGTACCAGCAGTAACAACATTCTATAGAATCCCATCAGATCTTTACAGTTTAGTACCAGCAGTAACAACATTCTATAGAATCCCATCAGATCTTTACAGTTTAGTACCAGAAGTAACAACATTCTATAGAATCTCATCAGATCTTTACAGTTTAGCACCAGCAGTAACAACATTCTATAGAATCTCATCAGATCTTTACAGTTTAGCACCAGCAGTAACAACATTCTATAGAATCTCATCAGATCTTTACAGCTTAGCAGTAACAACATTCTATAGAATCCCATCAGATCTTTACAGTTTAGTACCAGCAGTAACAACATTCTATAGAATCTCATCAGATCTTTACAGTTTAGCACCAGCAGTAACAACATTCTATAGAATCTCATCAGATCTTTACAGTTTAGCAGTAACAACATTCTATAGAATCCCATCAGATCTTTACAGTTTAGTACCAGCAGTAACAACATTCTATAGAATCTCATCAGATCTTTACAGTTTAGTACCAGCAGTAACAACATTCTATAGAATCCCATCAGATCTTTACAGTTTAGTACCAGCAGTAACAATATTCTATAGAATCTCATCAGATCTTTACAGTTTAGCACCAGCAGTAACAACATTCTATAGAATCTCATCAGATCTTTACAGTTTAGTACCAGCAGTAACAACATTCTATAGAATCTCATCAGATCTTTACAGTTTAGTACCAGCAGTAACAACATTCTATAGAATCTCATCAGATCTTTACAGTTTAGTACCAGCAGTAACAACATTCTATAGAATCTCATCAGATCTTTACAGTTTAGTACCAGCAGTAACAACATTCTATAGAATCTCATCAGATCTTTACAGTTTAGTACCAGCAGTAACAACATTCTATAGAATCTCATCAGATCTTTTCAGTTTAGTACCAGCAGTAACAACATTCTATAGAATCTCATCAGATCTTTACAGTTTAGTACCAGCAGTAAAAACATTCTATAGAATCCCATCAGATCTTTACAGTTTAGTACCAGCAGTAACAACATTCTATAGAATCCCATCAGATCTCTACAGTTTAGTACCAGCAGTAACAACATTCTATAGAATCTCATCAGATCTTTACAGTTTAGCAGTAACAACATTCTATAGAATCTCATCAGTTCTTTACAGTTTAGCACCAGCAGTAACAACATTCTATAGAATCTCATCAGATCTTTACAGTTTAGTACCAGCAGTAACAACATTCTATAGAATCTCATCAGATCTTTACAGTTTAGTACCAGCAGTAACAACATTCTATAGAATCCCATCAGATCTCTACAGTTTAGTACCAGCAGTAACAACATTCTATAGAATCTCATCAGATCTTTACAGTTTAGCACCAGCAGTAACAACATTCTATAGAATCCCATCAGATCTTTACAGTTTAGTACCAGCAGTAACAACATTCTATAGAATCTCATCAGATCTTTACAGTTTAGTACCAGCAGTAACAACATTCTATAGAATCTCATCAGATCTTTACAGTTTAGCAGTAACAACATTCTATAGAATCTCATCAGATCTTTACAGTTTAGTACCAGCAGTAACAACATTCTATAGAATCTCATCAGATCTTTACAGTTTAGTACCAGCAGTAACAACATTCTATAGAATCTATACATCAGCATTGGTCCAGTAGCGACAATCAATATGTGTCTGACTGACTGCAGCTGGGCTATAAGCCCCTACCACCTCATGGATTAGCTGCCTGGCTCTGCCGCTCCCCTACTTGACATCGATAGTTTGTGTCTATTGATATGTAGACTAATTATGCCTTTATTTTCTAAATCGATGTCGTTCTGTCCTTGAGCTGTTCTTGTCTGTTAATGTTCTGTATGATGTCATGTTTCATGTTTTGTGTGTGAACCCCAGGAAGAGAAGCTGATGGGGATCCTATTAAACTACGAAATACCACCTGTCACCGCTTTCCGTGAGGAAGAAAGGTCAGTTATCCCTCCAGTGTCAGGAGTCAAGGTCAGGATCAAGGTCAGGCAATTCAAACTATTTTGACAGAAGCTGCTCTTCCTCTGGCCCGTGATTGGCCACATTATAGGGCCATTTTTTCTCTCAATCCCATCACTGGTAAGGACAGTCCAAGTGTGAAGAGAGTTTTTTTTAAAGGGATACGGTGGAGCGTACTGCCTAATGGTCATCTCCCTGATTAATCATGGTGAACTACAGTTGTGCGGTGTGTGTGTGTGTGTGTGTGTGTGTGTGTGTGTGTGTGTGTGTGTGTGTGTGTGTGTGTGTGTGTGTGTGTGTGTGTGTGTGTGTGTGTGTGTGTGTGTGTGTGTGTGTGTGTGTGTGTGTGTGTGTGTGTGTGTGTGTGTGTGCGCGCGAGCCCTGTCTTCGGAGGTTGGCATTATTGAATAAAACATAAATTGAAATAAATTGAATTACTGCTCCTGTGTTCCACATCCAGGATGTTCCTTATGTAGAGGTTATATACTGCATTGTCCCCTCTCCTTATGTACAGGTTATATACTGTATTGTTCCAGGATGTTCCTTGTGTAGAGATTATATACTGTATTGTCCCCTCTCCTTATGTACAGGTTATATACTGTATTGTTCCAGGATGTTCCTTGTGTAGAGATTATATACTGTATTGTCCCCTCTCCTTATGTACAGGTTATATACTGTATTGTCCCCTCTCCTTATGTACAGGTTATATACTGTATTGTCCCCTCTCCTTATGTAGAGGTTATATACTGTATTGTCCCCTCTCCTTATGTAGAGGTTATATACTGTATTGTCCCAGGATGTTCCTTATGTAGAGGTTATATACGGTATTGTCCCCTCTCCTTATGTACAGGTTATATACTGTATTGTTCCCTCTCCTTATATAGAGGTTATATACTGTATTGTTCCCTCTCCTTATGTACAGGTTATATGCTGTATTGTTCCCTCTCCTTATGTAGAGGTTATATACTGTATTGTCCCCTCTCCTTATGTAGAGGTTATATACTGCATTGTCCCCTCTCCTTATGTAGAGGTTATATACTGTATTGTTCCCTCTCATTTACATTACATTACATTTAAGTCATTTAGCAGACGCTCTTATCCAGAGCGACTTACAAATTGGTGCATTCACCTTATGATATCCAGTGGAACAACCACTTTACAATAGTGCATCTAACTCTTTTAAGGGGGGGGGGGGCTAGAAGGATTACTTTATCCTATCCTAGGTATTCCTTAAAGAGGTGGGGTTTCAGGTGTCTCCGGAAGGTGGTGATTGACTCCGCTGACCTGGCGTCGTGAGGGAGTTTGTTCCACCATTGGGGTGCCAGAGCAGCGAACAGTTTTGACTGGGCTGAGCGGGAACTGTACTTCCTCAGAGGTAGGGAGGCGAGCAGGCCAGAGGTGGATGAACGCAGTGCCCTTGTTTGGGTGTAGGGCCTGATCAGAGCCTGAAGGTACGGAGGTGCCGTTCCCCTCACAGCTCCGTAGGCAAGCACCATGGTCTTGTAGCGGATGCGAGCTTCAACTGGAAGCCAGTGGAGAGAGCGGAGGAGCGGGATGACGTGAGAGAACTTGGGAAAGTTGAACACCAGACGGGCTGCGGCGTTCTGGATGAGTTGTAGGGGTTTAATGGCACAGGCAGGGAGCCCAGCCAACAGCGAGTTGCAGTAATCCAGACGGGAGATGACAAGTGCCTGGATTAGGACCTGCGCCGCTTCCTGTGTGAGGCAGGGTCGTACTCTGCGAATGTTGTAGAGCATGAACCTACAGGAACGGGTCACCGCCTTGATGTTAGTTGAGAACGACAGGGTGTTGTCCAGGATCACGCCAAGGTTCTTAGCACTCTGGGAGGAGGACACAATGGAGTTGTCAACCGTGATGGCGAGATCATGGAACGGGCAGTCCTTCCCCGGGAGGAAGAGCAGCTCCGTCTTGCCGAGGTTCAGCTTGAGGTGGTGATCCGTCATCCACACTGATATGTCTGCCAGACATGCAGAGATGCGATTCACCACCTGGTTATCAGAGGGGGGAAAGGAGAAGATTAATTGTGTGTCGTCTGCATAGCAATGATAGGAGAGACCATGTGAGGATATGACAGAGCCAAGTGACTTGGTGTATAGCGAGAATAGGAGAGGGCCTAGAACAGAGCCCTGGGGGACACCAGTGGTGAGAGCACGTGGTGCGGAGACAGATTCTCGCCACGCCACCTGGTAGGAGCGACCTGTCAGGTAGGACGCAATCCAAGCGTGGGCCGCGCCGGAGATGCCCAGCTCGGAGAGGGTGGAGAGGAGGATCTGATGGTTCACAGTATCAAAGGCAGCCGATAGGTCTAGAAGGATGAGAGCAGAGGAGAGAGAGTTAGCTTTAGCAGTGCGGAGCGCCTCCGTGACACAGAGAAGAGCAGTCTCAGTTGAATGACTAGTCTTGAAACCTGACTGATTTGGATCAAGAAGGTCATTCTGAGAGAGATAGCAGGAGAGCTGGCCAAGGACGGCACGTTCAAGAGTTTTGGAGAGAAAAGAAAGAAGGGATACTGGTCTGTAGTTGTTGACATCGGAGGGATCGAGTGTAGGTTTTTTCAGAAGGGGTGCAACTCTCTCCTTATATAGAGTTTATATACTGCATTGTCCCCTCTCCTTATGTAGAGGTTATATCCTGTATTGTCCCCTCTCCTTATGTAGAGGTTATATACTGCATTGTCCCCTCTCCTTATGTAGAGGTTATATACTGTATTGTTCCAGGATGTTCCTTATATAGAGGTTATATCCTGTATTGTCCCCTCTCCTTATGTAGAGGTTATATACTGCATTGTCCCAGGATGTTCCTTGTGTAGAGATTATATACTGTACTGTCTTCAAGGGGGAGGGACAGAGGACAACAGGCTATTTCATTTCATTTTGTCTTTCAGAGGTTGTAGTGTATTCTATTACCCCCCCCCCCCCCCCCCACCTCTATACCCAGCTGTCCATTCTGTTTACTGTAATAGACTCACCTTATTTATCTCTAACAACCTGTCTGGAGACCAACGGGACCAGGTGACATGACAGGACACTATTATGATGCTCTGAGAGGTCCTTGAGGAAAGGTCAGGGATATCTAACCTGGGCCGTGTCCCAAATGGCACCCTATTCCATATATATAGTACACTACATTTGACTTAGGGTCCATAGGGGCTAGGGGTCTAAAGTAATGCACTAGGCCACTATATATAGTGTACAAGCTGGCATTTTGGACTGAGCCTTGGATTTACAGATGCTTAGATAGATACTACTGATATATCCAGCCTGAGGAGGTTTAACACCAGAGAGATGAGATATACAGTATGGAGCCTGAGGAGGTTTAACACCAGAGAGATGAGATATACAGTATGGAGCCTGAGGAGGTTTAACCCCAGAGAGATGAGATATACAGTATGGAGCCTGAGGAGGTTTAACACCAGAGAGATGAGAGATATACAGTATGGAGCCTGAGGAGGTTTAACACCAGAGAGATGAGATATACAGTATGGAGCCTGAGGAGGTTTAACACCAGAGAGATGAGAGATATACAGTATGGAGCCTGAGGAGGTTTAACACCAGAGAGATGGGAGATATACAGTATGGAGCCTGAGGAGGTTTAACACCAGAGAGATGAGATATACAGTATGGAGCCTGAGGAGGTTTAACTCCAGAGAGATGGGATATACAGTATGGAGCCTGAGGAGGTTTAACACCAGAGAGATGAGATATACAGTATGGAGCCTGAGGAGGTTTAACACCAGAGAGATGAGAGATACAGTATGGAGCCTGAGGAGGTTTAACACCAGAGAGATGAGATATACAGTATGGAGCCTGAGGAGGTTTAACACCAGAGAGATGGGAGATATACAGTATGGAGCCTGAGGAGGTTTAACACCAGAGAGATGAGATATACAGTATGGAGCCTGAGGAGGTTTAACACCAGAGAGATGGGAGATATACAGTATGGAGCCTGAGGAGGTTTAACACCAGAGAGATGGGAGATATACAGTATGGAGCCTGAGGAGGTTTAACACCAGAGAGATGAGAGATATACAGTATGGAGCCTGAGGAGGTTTAACACCAGAGATATACAGTATGGAGCCTGAGGAGGTTTAACACCAGAGAGGTGGGAGATATACAGTATGGAGCCTGAGGAGGTTTAACACCAGAGAGATGGGAGATATACAGTATGGAGCCTGAGGAGGTTTAACACCAGAGAGATGGGAGATATACAGTATGGAGCCTGAGGAGGTTTAACACCAGAGAGATGAGAGATACAGTATGGAGCCTGAGGAGGTTTAACACCAGAGAGATGGGAGATATACAGTATGGAGCCTGAGGAGGTTTAACACCAGAGAGATGGGAGATATACAGTATGGAGCCTGAGGAGGTTTAACACCAGAGAGATGGGAGATACAGTATGGAGCCTGAGGAGGTTTAACACCAGAGATATACAGTATGGAGCCTGAGGAGGTTTAACACCAGAGAGATGAGAGATATACAGTATGGAGCCTGAGGAGGTTTAACACCAGAGATATGAGATATACAGTATGGAGCCTGAGGAGGTTTAACACCAGAGAGATGGGAGATATAGTATGGAGCCTGATGAGGTTTAACACCAGAGAGAAGGGAGATATACAGTATGGAGCCTGATGAGGTTTAACACCAGAGAGATGGGAGATATACAGTATGGAGCCTGAGGAGGTTTAACACCAGAGAGATGGGAGATATACAGTATGGAGCCTGATGAGGTTTAACACCAGAGAGATGGGAGATATACAGTATGGAGCCTGAGGAGGTTTAACACCAGAGAGATGGGAGATATACAGTATGGAGCCTGAGGAGGTTTAACACCAGAGATATACAGTATGGAGCCTGAGGAGGTTTAACACCAGAGAGATGGGAGATATACAGTATGGAGCCTGAGGAGGTTTAACACCAGAGAGATGGGAGATATACAGTATGGAGCCTGAGGAGGTTTAACACCAGAGAGATGGGAGATATACAGTATGGAGCCTGAGGAGGTTTAACACCAGAGAGATGGGAGATACAGTATAGAGCCTGAGGAGGTTTAACACCAGAGAGATGGGAGATATACAGTATGGAGCCTGAGGAGGTTTAACACCAGAGAGATGGGAGATATACAGTATAGAGCCTGAGGAGGTTTAACACCAGAGAGATGAGATATACAGTATGGAGCCTGAGGAGGTTTAACACCAGAGAGATGAGATATACAGTATGGAGCCTGAGGAGGTTTAACACCAGAGAGATGAGAGATATACAGTATGGAGCCTGAGGAGGTTTAACACCAGAGAGATGGGAGATATACAGTATGGAGCCTGAGGAGGTTTAACACCAGAGAGATGAGATATACAGTATGGAGCCTGAGGAGGTTTAACACCAGAGAGATGGGATATACAGTATGGAGCCTGAGGAGGTTTAACACCAGAGAGATGAGATATACAGTATGGAGCCTGAGGAGGTTTAACACCAGAGAGATGAGAGATACAGTATGGAGCCTGAGGAGGTTTAACACCAGAGAGATGGGATATACAGTATGGAGCCTGAGGAGGTTTAACACCAGAGAGATGGGAGATATACAGTATGGAGCCTGAGGAGGTTTAACACCAGAGAGATGAGATATACAGTATGGAGCCTGAGGAGGTTTAACACCAGAGAGATGGGAGATATACAGTATGGAGCCTGAGGAGGTTTAACACCAGAGAGATGGGAGATATACAGTATGGAGCCTGAGGAGGTTTAACACCAGAGAGATGAGAGATATACAGTATGGAGCCTGAGGAGGTTTAACACCAGAGATATACAGTATGGAGCCTGAGGAGGTTTAACACCAGAGAGATGGGAGATATACAGTATGGAGCCTGAGGAGGTTTAACACCAGAGAGATGGGAGATATACAGTATGGAGCCTGAGGAGGTGTAACACCAGAGAGATGGGAGATATACAGTATGGAGCCTGAGGAGGTTTAACACCAGAGAGATGAGAGATACAGTATGGAGCCTGAGGAGGTTTAACACCAGAGAGATGGGAGATATACAGTATGGAGCCTGAGGAGGTTTAACACCAGAGAGATGGGAGATATACAGTATGGAGCCTGAGGAGGTTTAACACCAGAGAGATGGGAGATACAGTATGGAGCCTGAGGAGGTTTAACACCAGAGATATACAGTATGGAGCCTGAGGAGGTTTAACACCAGAGAGATGAGAGATATACAGTATGGAGCCTGAGGAGGTTTAACACCAGAGATATGAGATATACAGTATGGAGCCTGAGGAGGTTTAACACCAGAGAGATGGGAGATATAGTATGGAGCCTGATGAGGTTTAACACCAGAGAGAAGGGAGATATACAGTATGGAGCCTGATGAGGTTTAACACCAGAGAGATGGGAGATATACAGTATGGAGCCTGAGGAGGTTTAACACCAGAGAGATGGGAGATATACAGTATGGAGCCTGATGAGGTTTAACACCAGAGAGATGGGAGATATACAGTATGGAGCCTGAGGAGGTTTAACACCAGAGAGATGGGAGATATACAGTATGGAGCCTGAGGAGGTTTAACACCAGAGATATACAGTATGGAGCCTGAGGAGGTTTAACACCAGAGAGATGGGAGATATACAGTATGGAGCCTGAGGAGGTTTAACACCAGAGAGATGGGAGATATACAGTATGGAGCCTGAGGAGGTTTAACACAAGAGAGATGGGAGATATACAGTATGGAGCCTGAGGAGGTTTAACACCAGAGAGATGGGAGATACAGTATAGAGCCTGAGGAGGTTTAACACCAGAGAGATGGGAGATATACAGTATGGAGCCTGAGGAGGTTTAACACCAGAGAGATGGGAGATATACAGTATAGAGCCTGAGGAGGTTTAACACCAGAGAGATGAGATATACAGTATGGAGCCTGATGAGGTTTAACACCAGAGAGATGGGAGATATACAGTATGGAGCCTGAGGAGGTTTAACACCAGAGAGATGGGAGATATACAGTATGGAGCCTGAGGAGGTTTAACACCAGAGAGATGGGAGATATACAGTATGGAACCTGAGGAGGTTTAACACCAGAGAGATGAGATATACAGTATGGAGCCTGAGGAGGTTTAACACCAGAGAGATGAGAGATATACAGTATGGAACCTGAGGAGGTTTAACACCAGAGAGATGGGAGATACAGTATGGAGCCTGAGGAGGTTTAACACCAGAGAGATGGGAGATACAGTATGGAGCCTGAGGAGGTTTAACACCAGAGAGATGAGAGATATACAGTATGGAACCTGAGGAGGTTTAACACCAGAGAGATGAGAGATATACAGTATGGAGCCTGAGGAGGTTTAACACCAGAGAGATGAGATATACAGTATGGAACCTGATGAGGTTTAACACCAGAGAGATGGGAGATATACAGTATGGAGCCTGAGGAGGTTTAACACCAGAGAGATGGGAGATATACAGTATGGAGCCTGAGGAGGTTTAACACCAGAGAGATGAGATATACAGTATGGAACCTGAGGAGGTTTAACACCAGAGAGATGAGGGATACAGTATGGAGCCTGAGGAGGTTTAACACCAGAGAGATGGGAGATATACAGTATGGAGCCTGATGAGGTTTAACACCAGAGATATACAGTATGGAGCCTGAGGAGGTTTAACACCAGAGAGATGAGATATACAGTATGGAGCCTGAGGAGGTTTAACACCAGAGATATACAGTATGGAGCCTGAGGAGGTTTAACACCAGAGAGATGAGATATACAGTATGGAGCCTGAGGAGGTTTAACACCAGAGAGATGGGAGATACAGTATGGAGCCTGAGGAGGTTTAACACCAGAGATATACAGTATGGAGCCTGAGGAGGTTTAACACCAGAGAGATGAGATATACAGTATGGAGCCTGAGGAGGTTTAACACCAGAGAGATGGGAGATATACAGTATGGAGCCTGAGGAGGTTTAACACCAGAGAGATGGGAGATATACAGTATGGAGCCTGATGAGGTTTAACACCAGAGAGATGAGATATACAGTATGGAGCCTGAGGAGGTTTAACACCAGAGAGATGGGAGATACAGTATGGAGCCTGGGGAGGTTTAACACCAGAGAGATGGGAGATATACAGTATGGAGCCTGAGGAGGTTTAACACCAGAGAGATGAGAGATACATTATGGAGCCTGAGGAGGTTTAACACCAGAGAGATGAGATATACAGTATGGAGCCTGAGGAGGTTTAACCCCAGAGAGATGGGAGATATACAGTATGGAGCCTGAGGAGGTTTAACACCAGAGAAATGAGAGATACAGTATGGAGCCTGATGAGGTTTAACACCAGAGAGATGGGGGATATACAGTATGGAGCCTGAGGAGGTTTAACACCAGAGAAATGAGATATACAGTATGGAGCCTGAGGAGGTTTAACACCAGAGAAATGAGATATACAGTATGGAGCCTGAGGAGGTTTAACACCAGAGAGATGGGATATACAGTATGGAGCCTGAGGAGGATTAACACCAGAGAGATGGGAGATATGCAACACTGTGAGAATGACTACTGACAACACCCGTACCAAAATAAAACCTCAAAACAAACTACGTCAGTCAAGTAGGATAACACCAACTGGGCTAAAACATCCTAAAAGATTGTTCCTCAGAGTTCCTCTGTGTTTTTTACAGTGTGTTGCCCTCAAGGTATCAATGTGCTGCCTTCACCATGGACCAGACACAGCAGCCTCCAGACATGAACCTGTTTCTCCCTGTCACAGTCCTCGTTCTATAGTGAGTTAGATGTCAGACTGGAGAGAAGGGTATCTATATCCTGCAGAATACCGTGGCATGGTCCCAGAGTACTCTGTTTCTCCCTGTCACAGTCCTCGTTCTATAGTGAGTTAGATGTCAGACTGGAGAGAAGGGTATCTATTCCTGCAGAATACCGTGGCATGGTCCCAGAGTACTCTGTTTCTCCCTGTCACAGTCCTCGTTCTATAGTGAGTTAGATGTCAGACTGAAGAGAAGGGTATCTATATCCTGCAGAATACCGTGGCATGGTCCCAGAGTACTCTGTTTCTCCCTGTCACAGTCCTCGTTCTATAGTGAGTTAGATGTCAGACTGGAGAGAAGGGTATCTATATCCTGCAGAATACCGTGGCATGGTCCCAGAGTACTCTGTTTCTCCCTGTCACAGTCCTCGTTCTATAGTGAGTTAGATGTCAGACTGGAGAGAAGGGTATCTATATCCTGCAGAATACCGTGGCATGGTCCCAGAGTACTCTGTTTCTCCCTGTCACAGTCCTCGTTCTATAGTGAGTTAGATGTCAGACTAGAGAGAAGGGTATCTATTCCTGCAGAATACCGTGGCATGGTCCCAGAGTACTCTGTTTCTCCCTGTCACAGTCCCTGTTCTATAGTGAGTTAGATGTCAGACTGGAGAGAAGGGTATCTATTCCTGCAGAATACCGTGGCATGGTCCCAGAGTACTCTGTTTCTCCCTGTCACAGTCCCTGTTCTATAGTGAGTTAGATGTCAGACTGGAGAGAAGGGTATCTATATCCTGCAGAATACCGTGGCATGGTCCCAGAGTACTCTGTTTCTCCCTGTCACAGTCCTCGTTCTATAGTGAGTTAGATGTCAGACTGGAGAGACGGGTATCTATATCCTGCAGAATACCGTGGCATGGTCCCAGAGTACTCTGTTTCTCCCTGTCACAGTCCTCGTTCTATAGTGAGTTAGATGTCAGACTAGAGAGAAGGGTATCTATTCCTGCAGAATACCGTGGCATGGTCCCAGAGTACTCTGTTTCTCCCTGTCACAGTCCTCGTTCTATAGTGAGTTAGATGTCAGACTAGAGAGAAGGGTATCTATTCCTGCAGAATACCGTGGCATGGTCCCAGAGTACTCTGTTTCTCCCTGTCACAGTCCCTGTTCTATAGTGAGTTAGATGTCAGACTAGAGAGAAGGGTATCTATTCCTGCAGAATACCGTGGCATGGTCCCAGAGTACTCTGTTTCTCCCTGTCACAGTCCTCGTTCTATAGTGAGTTAGATGTCAGACTGGAGAGAAGGGTATCTACATCCTGCAGAATACCGTGGCATGGTCCCAGAGTACTCATCATCAGTGTCTCTGTGTTGTTGTTGTTAAAATGCCAGTTAAACTCCTGCATCTGTTCGGTCCTGATGTTGTTTGACAGTGGAGGGAGGAGGGGAGGTTTCCCTCAGATGACACAGTGAAAACAGGCAGGGATGTGTGCTGCGTTAGCGTGAGTCATCTCTGAAGAGTGTTTTAAATGGAAACAACAGACTGGGGATACTGAGGCTTTAAAATGTTGAAACAAAATCCCAGATGAAAGCGGGGCAGTGGCCTGATTTTTGCCTCTCTTATATTCCAGTCTGGGGTTCAGAACATCAGAGAGCAGCGGCATAGAGGAGAGGAGAGGAGAGGAGAGGAGAGGAGAGGAGAGGAGAGGAGAGGAGAGGAGAGGAGAGGAGAGGAGAGGAGAGGAGAGGAGAGGAGAGGAGAGGAGAGGAGAGGAGAGGAGAGGAGAGGAGAGGAGAGAAACTTCCCTCTCTGATCCGTAGGCTCTTCAGCCTCCTCTTCTTCCTCTTCCTCCTATGGTGCTGTGGTATGCTGTGTGACTGTGTGATGGTTGACTCTCCACAGTAAGACAGGAGACAGTGTGATGGTTGACTCTCCACAGTAAGACAGGTGACTGAGTGATGGTTGACTCTCCACAGTAAGACAGGAGACTGTGTGATGGTTGACTCTCCACAGTAAGACAGGAGACAGGGTGATGGTTGACTCTCCACAGTGAGACAGGAGACTGTGTGATGGTTGACTCTCCACAGTAAGACAGGTGACTGAGTGATGGTTGACTCTCCACAGTAAGACAGGAGACTGAGTGATGGTTGACTCTCCACAGTAAGACAGGAGACTGTGTGATGGTTGACTCTCCACATTAAGACAGGAGACTGTGTGATGGTTGACTCTCCACAGTAAGACAGGAGACTGTGTGATGGTTGACTCTCCACAGTAAGACAGGAGACTGTGTGATGGTTGACTCTCCACAGTAAGACAGGAGACTGAGTGATGGTTGACTCTCCACAGTGAGACAGGAGACTGAGTGATGGTTGACTCTCCACAGTGAGACAGGAGACTGAGTGATGGTTGACTCTCCACAGTAAGACAGGAGACTGAGTGATGGTTGACTCTCCACAGTAAGACAGGAGACTGAGTGATGGTTGACTCTCCACAGTAAGACAGGAGACTGTGTGATGGTTGACTCTCCACAGTAAGACAGGAGACTGTGTGATGGTTGACTCTCCACAGTAAGACAGGAGACTGTGTGATGGTTGACTCTCCACAGTAAGACAGGAGACTGAGTGATGGTTGACTCTCCACAGTAAGACAGGAGACTGTGTGATGGTTTACTCTCCACAGTAAGACAGGAGACTGAGTGATGGTTGACTCTCCACAGTAAGACAGGAGACTGAGTGATGGTTGACTCTCCACAGTAAGACAGGAGACTGTGTGATGGTTTACTCTCCACAGTAAGACAGGAGACTGAGTGATGGTTTACTCTCCACAGTAAGACAGGAGACTGAGTGATGGTTGACTCTCCACAGTAAGACAGGAGACTGAGTGATGGTTGACTCTCCACAGTAAGACAGGAGACTGTGTGATGGTTGACTCTCCACAGTAAGACAGGACAGTTTGTTGTGCTATTGGATGCTGTGCTTCATTCCTCAGGGGTAGATTTCCCACAGTGCTGGTCCCAGTAGCAGAAGGTCTGTTGTTTTATTTCTCAATAGGCTGTTCCGTTAGAGCGCTGTTCCCCTCGGCTTCACATGATGGAGCTCAGGGAGAGAGGAGAGAGGAGAGAGGCCCAGCGCAGCAGATGAGATTAGTTTTTGTTTACCTGTCTTGTTTACCTGGTTCAGTCCAGGGATGTGTTGTTGTTTACCTGGGTCAGTCCAAAGATGTCTTGTTTACCCTGGGTCAGTCCAGGGATGTGTTGTTGTTTACCTGGGTTAGTCCAGGGATGTGTTGTTGTTTACCTGGGTCAGTCCAGGGATGTGTTGTTGTTTACCTGGGTTAGTCCAGGGATGTGTTGTTGTTTACCTGGGTCAGTCTAGGGATGTGTTGTTGTTTACCTGGGTCAGTCCAGGGATGTGGTGTTGTTTACCTGGGTCAGTCCAGGGATGTGGTGTTGTTTACCTGGGTCAGTCCAGAGATGTGTTGTTGTTTACCTGGTTCAGTCCGGAGATGTGTTGTTGTTTACCTGGGTCAGTGCAGGGATATGTTGTTGTTTACCTGGGTCAGTCCATGGATGTGTTGTTGTTTACCTGGGTCAGTCCAGAGATGTGTTGTTGTTTACCTGGTTCAGTCCGGAGATGTGTTGTTGTTTACCTGGGTCAGTGCAGGGATATGTTGTTGTTTACCTGGGTCAGTCCAGGGATGTGTTGTTGTTTACCTGGGTCAGTCCAGAGATGTGTTGTTGTTTACCTGGGTCAGTCCAGGGATGTGTTGTTGTTTACCTGGGTCAGTCCAGAGATGTGTTGTTGTTTACCTGGGTCAGTCCATTATTGTGTTGTTGTTTACCTGGGTCAGTCCAGGGATGTGTTGTTGTTTATCTGGGTCAGTCCAGGGATGTGTTGTTGTTTACCTGGGTCAGTCCAGGGATGTGTTGTTGTTTACCTGGGTTAGTCCAGGGATGTGTTGTTGTTTACCTGGGTCAGTCCAGGGATGTGTTGTTGTTTACCTGGGTCAGCCCATGGATGTGTTGTTGTTTACCTGGGTCAGTCCAGGGATGTGTTGTTGTTTACCTGGGTCAGTCCAGGGATATGTTGTTGTTTACCTGGGTCAGTCCAGGGATATGTTGTTGTTTACCTGGGTCAGTCCAGGGATGTGTTGTTGTTTACCTGGGTCAGTCCAGGGATGTGTTGTTGTTTACCTGGGTCAGTCCAGGGATGTGTTGTTGTTTACCTGGGTCAGTCCAATGATATGTTGTTGTTTACCTGGGTCAGTCCAGGGATGTGTTGTTGTTTACCTGGGTCAGTCCAGGGATGTGTTGTTGTTTACATGGGTCAGTCCAGGGATGTGTTGTTGTTTACCTGGGTCAGTCCAGGGATGTGTTGTTGTTTACCTGGGTCAGTCCAGGGATGTGTTGTTGTTTACCTGGGTCAGTCCAGGGATGTGTTGTTGTTTACCTGGGCCAGTTCAGGGATGTGTTGTTGTTTACCTGGGTCAGTCCAGGGATGTGTTGTTGTTTACCTGGGTCAGTCCAGGGATGTGTTGTTGTTTACCTGCGTTCTGGCTCTAGATGTTGTATTTATTTGAACTTGTAAAGAGAACCTCAAGTAATTTAATACTCAGTCAGTTCCTCATCCTCTGTTGTAAAGCACTAGTTAACACCAAGCACAGAAGAATAGATCAGGACAAAAAGAGTCCTATCAACCTTGTTCCCATATGCTCTGGTCAGTAGTAGTGTACTATATAGGGGATAGGGGACCATTTAGAATGTAGTTGTAGTCTGCAGTAACTCCTACTAACAGTATGGTCCATAATTAATACAACCACACTACTCTGTCTGATAGAGACCAGGCCCTGGGAGAGGGGAGGTATCTCCTTCTAACTCTGTCTGATAGAGACCAGGCCCTGGGAGAGGGGAGGTATCTCTGTGGTCCAGGAGAAGAGAAAGCAGGTCGCTGAGTGAAGAGAAGAGAAGAGAAGAGAAGAGAAGAGAAGAGAAGAGAAGAGAAGAGAAGAGAAGAGAAGAGAAGAGAAGAGAAGAGAAGAGAAGAGATAGCAGGGGGCTGAAAGGAGAGGAGAGGAGAAAGCATGTTGCTGAGAGAGGAGAGGAGAGGAGAGGAGAGGAGAGGAGAGGAGAGGAGAGGAGAGGAAAGGAGAGGAGAGGAGAGGAGAGGAGAGGAGAAAGCATGTGGCGGAGAGAGGAGAGGAGAGGAGAGGAGAGGAGAGGAGAGGAGAGGAGAGGAGAGGAGAGGAGAGGAGAGGGCTGAGAGGAAAGGGAGGAGAGTGGGGGAGCAGCCATCTTAGCTGTATATATTTTCCTCCCTGTGTAAATCTGCTGAAAACTACCATCGACTTTGTTCAAATGGAACGCAGACTTCAGACTCAATCATCCTCATTTTAAAGATCAATATCCACCAAACCAAGTAAATATAGCTAATTGGGAATGTTGACAAATACTTACAACTTTTTAAACACTCTGGATATGAACGTCGATTCAGAACGGCATTCAGATAATCAGTCAAAACATCCATTCTAACAGTTGGTTCCAGTTGGTTAATATTCCTTAGACACCGATGAATCAACATCACTCTGACAAACACAAAACCACAACTTTATATTGATCCCATAGTGTTTTCCTTCCTTTCATATTGGCTGTAATTCTGTCTGGCCTCTCTGATGAGGAGGCTGGCCCTGTCTGGCCTCGTTGATGAGGAGGCTGGCTCTGTCTGGTCTCGTCTGATATAAACTACACTCTCAGAATTACTTCCCTCTCCTTACTGGTCTGATATAAACTACACTCTCAGAGTTACTTCCCTCTCCTTACTGGCCTGATATAAACTACACTATCTAGTTACTTCCTTCTCCTTACTGGTCTGATATAAACTACACTCTCTGTGTAGTTTATATCAGGCCAGTAAGGAGAGGGAAGTAACTAGATAGTATAGATTATATCAGCCAGCTGCAGCCATCACCAAGCTATGCTATGCTACGCTAGCCAGCTGCAGCTATCACCAAGCTATGCTATGCTATGCTACGCTAGCCAGCTGCAGCTATCACCAAGCTATGCTATGCTATGCTAGCCAGCTGCAGCTATCACCAAGCTATGCTATGCTACGCTAGCCAGCTGCAGCTATCACCAAGCTATGCTGCGCTAGCTAGCTGTCAGCTTGGCTCAACACAAGGTCAATGCAGGATTTAGCCTACAACATAGAACGGAATCAGCTGACCATCTTGAGATGGCGCGTCAGTCAGGAAGGGGAAGTCGGCATCTTAGCAACGCTAGCTTAGCTTACCGCTCTGTACTCAACTACTGCACTTGACTGTTGTGATTGAATGGCAAAGACACACCCAAGAAACCTCCCACATCAAAACAACACCCCCATGACAACTCTGGTTGGCCTTCAGTCATGGCCGCCAGCACTTCTTAATGAGCGATGATGAAAAACGAGGCCAAATAGGGGAAGTGGAGTCACCCTTTAAGGCATGGGGGAGTTGTGTTGTGAAGTGTATAGAGCAGAGTCTGAGTGTCAGGGAGCAGGGGGAGTAGGAGGAGTAGGAGGAGTAGGAGGAGTAGGAGGAGCAGGGGGAGTAGGAGGAGCAGGGGGAGTAGGAGGAGTAGGGGGAGTAGGAGGAGCAGGGGGAGTAGGGGGAGTAGGAGGAGCAGGGGAGTCAGGGGGAGTAGGGCGGAGCAGGGGGAGTAGGAGGAGCAGGGGAGTCAGGGGGAGTAGGGGGAGCAGAGGGGTAGGAGGAGTAGGAGGAGTAGGGGAAGTAGGAGGAGCAGGGGAGTCAGGGGGAGTAGGAGGAGTAGGAGGAGCTGGAGGAGTAGGAGGAGTAGGGGGAGCAGGGGAGTCAGGGGGAGTAGGAGGAGGAGGAGGAGCAGGGGGAGTAGGAGGAGTAGGAGGAGCAGGAGGAGCAGGGGAGTCAGGGGGAGTAGGAGGAGCAGGGGGAGTAGGAAGAGCAGGGGGAGCAGGGGAGTCAGGGGGAGTAGGAGGAGTAGGAGGAGCAGGGGGAGTAAGAGGAATAGGGGGGTCAGGGAGAGTAGGAGGAGGAGCAGGGGGGTCAGGGAGAGGAGGAGGAGGAGCAGGGGGGTCAGGGAGAGTAGGAGGAGGAGCAGGGGGGTCAGGGAGAGTAGGAGGAGGAGCAGGGGGGTCAGGGAGAATAGGAGGAGGAGCAGGGGGGTCAGGGAGAGTAGGAGGAGGAGCAGGGGGGTCAGGGAGAGGAGGAGGAGGAGCAGAGGGGTCAGGGAGAGGAGGAGGAGGAGCAGGGGGTCAGGGAGAGTAGGAGGAGGAGCAGGGGGGTCAGGGAGAGGAGGAGGAGGAGCAGAGAGGTCAGGGAGAGTAGGAGGAGGAGCAGGGGGGTCAGGGAGAGGAGGAGGAGGATCTCTCCTGGTGTCCGTAGCTTGGCAACTAGTCTAGGTTTTATTTAAGAGGTGGAATTAGATGTTTTTTCATTGTTCATTACAGTAGAATCCAACAGAAACGAAGCCAATCCGAGTAGCGTACAAGACACCAATATTATCTGTGTGTTTTTCTTTAAGTGCACAAGGGACAGTGAGTTTTCCCGAGGAAGGAGGAGGAGGGAGAGCGTTCCACTCTAAAATACATGCCCGTTTCATCTTTCCCAGAAAGCCTTGTAGAGACCACGGTGAAGGATTGTGTCGAGTTCACGTTCAGTTCGCTGCCAATTAGTTGTCCTGCTTTATGTTGTTGTTGTTGTTGTAGTCTCTCATCAAATTCAGGAACAGCTGCTCAGGGGTGAGAGACTCATGGTCTTTTTTCACGCTACGATGCTACTACTTCACTAGATCTGGCACATTCCTCTTCCTCTGTGGATTAACGTCCGAATCAAACACTAGTCAACGTTTTCTAGGTGCCTGGGTATTTGTCTGAAAGAGAGAGAGAGGGGGAGAACACCACTTCACAGTAAAGCACGTGGGATTATTGTGAGGAAAACAAGAAGCGTTATTCTAAAAACAGCTCTACTCCAGGGAACACTACTGTGGTAGTCATTTAAAATCACATCTTGTGGACAAATTGAGAAGAGAAATTGCCATTTATTTCCCCTCTATGATGGTCTGTTTGTCTCTCTGTCTCATTCCAAGTCTGAATGTTTGTACCAAATGGCACCCTATTCCCTATATAGTGCACTACTTTAGACCAGAACTCTATTCCCTAAATAGTGCACTACTTTATACCAGAACCCTATTCCCTATATAGTGCACTACTTTAGACCAGAACCCTATTGGCCCTGGCACCCTATTCCCTACATAGTGCACTACTTTAGACCAGAACCCTATGGGCCCTGGCACCCTATTCCCTATATAGTGGCACTACTTTAGACCAGGACCCTATGGGCCCTGGCACCCTATTCCCTACATAGTGCACTACTTTCTACCAGAGTCCATAGGGAATAGTTTGCCATTTGGGAAGCAGTCCGAGTACCTGTAGATTATTACAGGAGGTTGGATCTATCATATATATATCTAGAATATCTAACTACAGTCTCAGAACCAAGGTTGGGTCTATCATATATATATCTACCTACAGTCTTAGAACCAAAGTTGGGTCTGTCATATATATATCTAGGATATCTACCTACAGTCTCAGAACCAAGGTTGGTTCTGTCATATATATATCTAGGATATCTACCTACAGTCTCAGAACCAAGGTTGGGTCTGTCATATATATATCTAGGATATCTACCTACAGTCTCAGAACCAAGGTTGGTTCTGTCATATATATATCTAGGATATCTACATACAGTCTCAGAACCAACCACTTATGTCATGCAATAAAATGCAAATTAATTATTTAAAAATCATACAATGTGATTTTCTGGATTTTTGTTTTAGATTCCGTCTCTCACAGTTGAAGTGTACCTATGATAAAAATTACAAACCTCTACATGCTTTGTAAGTAGGAAAACCTGCAAAATCGGCAGTGTATCAAATACTTGTTCTCCCCACTGTATATATCTAGGACAGTGGTTCCCAAACATATTATAGTCCCGTACCCCTTCAAACATTCAACCTCTAGCACCAGGGTCAGCGCACTCTCAAATGTTGTTTTTTGCCATCATTGTAAGCCTGCCACACACACTATAGGATACATTCATAAAACATAAGAATTAGTGTGAGTTTCTGTCACAACCCGGCTCGTGGGAAGTGACAAAGAGCTCTTATAGGACCAGGACATGAATAATAATATAATAATAATCAATCATTTTGCTCTTTATTTAACCATCTTACATATAAAACTTGATTTGTTCATCGGAAATGGTGAATAACTCACCACAGGTTATTGAGAAGGGTGTGCTTGAAATGATGCACATAACTCTGCAATGTCGGGTTGTATTGGAGAGAGTCTCAGTCTTAAATCATTTTCCACACACAGTCTGTGCCTGTATTTAGTTTTCATGCTAGTGAGGGCCAAGAATCCACTCTCACATAGGTACGTGGTTGCAAAGGGCATCACTGTTTTAACAGTGCGATTTGCCAAGGCAGGATACTCTGAGCGCAGCCCAATACAGAAATCTGACAGTGGCTTCTGATTAAATTCAATTTTCACAGAACTGTTGGTTGCAATTTCGATGAGGCTCTCCTGTTCAGATATCGGTAAGTGGACTGGAGGCAGGGCATGAAAGGGATAACGAATCCAGTTGTTTGTGTCATCCGTTTCGGGGAAAGTACCTGCGTAATTGTACACCCAACTCACTCAGGTGCTTCAATATGTCACATTTGACGTTGTCCGTAAGCTTGAGTTCATTGGCACACAAAAAATCATACAATCACAGAAAGACCTGTGTGTTGTCCTTGTTAAAACTTCTTGAGGGCAGGGGGCAGCATTTTCACTTTCGGGAAAGATAGCATGCCAAAATTCAACTGCTTGCTACTCATCCCCAGAATATAAGATATGCATATTATTAGTAGATTTGGATAGAAAACACCCTGAAGTTTCTAAAACTGTTTGAATCATGTCTGTGAGAATAACAGAACTTATGTAGCAGGCAAAACCCTGAGGACAAACCATTCAGAATTTGTATTTTTTTGATGTCACTGTCTTTCAATTAGTTTTTTAGAGACATCAGATTTCTTGGTTGAGGTTATTCCTTTGTGTAGTGAAGAAGTAGGGCTATCGTAAATGAGGGTCACATGAAGTAAATATTTTGAGAGAGTCACGATACGAAAAAAGTTGCGTCAGTTTGGTTTCTTTTTGTTTTGAACACAGATCATCCTGTCTTCAAATTGATCGATTATTAACGTTTAAAAATACCTAACGTTGTATTACCAAAGTAGTTTGAAATGTTTTGGTAAGGTTACATGTAACTTTTGATATATTTTGTAGTGACTTGGCAAAAGTTGGAAGCTGTGTTTTTCTGGATGAAACTGTCCAAATAAATTGACATTTTGGATATATATCGACGGAATTAATCGAACAAAAGGACCAATTGTGATGTTTATGGGACATATTCTTTTGCCAACAAAAGAATTTCGTCAAAGGTAAGGCATGATTTATATTTTATTTCTGCGTTTTGTGTCGTGCTTGCAGTGATGAAATATGCTTCTCTCTTTGTTTACTTTTGTGCTATCATCAGATAATAGCATCTTATGCTTTCGCCGAAAAGCTTTTTTGAAATCTGACATGTTGGCTGGATTCACAACGAGTGTAGATTTAATTTGGTATCTTACATGTGTGATTTAATGAAAGTTTGATTTTTATATCATGTTATTTGAATATGGCGCGCTGTGTTTTCCCTGGCTATTGGCCGGTGGGACGTTTGCGTCCCACCTGCCCCAGAGAAGTTAATGCAGACAGAGAAGAGCTCCAACTTCTTAATCATAGCCTCAATTTTGTCCCGCACATTGAATATAGTTGCGGAGAGTCCCTGCAATCCTAGATTCAGATCATTCAGGTGAGAAAAAACATCACCCAGATAGCCCAGTCATGTGAGAAACTCGTCATCATGCAAGCGGTCAGACAAGTGAAAATTATGGTCAGTAAAGAAAACTTTAAGCTCGTCTCTCAATAGTAAAAAACATGTCAATACTTTGCCTCTTAATAACCAGCGCACTTCTGTATGTTGTAAAAGCGATACATGGTCGTTGTCCATATCATTGCATAGTGCAGAAAATACCCGAGAGTTCAGGGTGCCATGCTTTAACAAAGTTAACCATTTTCACTGTAGTGTCCAAAACGTCTTTCAAGCTGTCATTCCCTTGGCAGCAAGAGCCTCTCGGTGGATGCTGCAGTGTACCCAAGTGGCGTCGGGGAGCTACTGCTTGCACGCGCGTTACCTCTCCACTATGTCTCTGTCAATGTTCTAGGTGAATGGAATAAGGCGGAGTCAGGCGCAGGACACAGGTATGAGTAAAGCCACGATATTTACTCAAATTCAACAATAATCCAACAAGGATAAACGTAAACAATCCAGATCACGTACACGGAACCACTTGACAAACACAATCACGCACAAAACAACAGGGGAAGCCGGAGGGTAACGGCTGTCGTCGAGGGTAACGGCTGTCGTCGAGGGTAACGGCTGTCGTCGAGGGTAACGGTTGTCGTCGGTGGAAGAAGGATCGGACCAATGCGCAGCGTGGTAAAAGTGTCCATAACGTTTATTTTAAAACATAAACTGAACACTATGAAATACAAAACAAATAAATGTGAACGAAACAGTACCGTGTGGCAACAAACACTCACACGGAAACAAACACCCACACCCCCCAACAGAAAACAGGCTACCTAAATATGGCTACCAATCAGAGACAATGAAAAACATCTGCCTCTGATTGAGAACCATATCAGGCCAAACGAAAACCTAAAATAAAATCTCATTTTATTTTAAAATATTATATTTATATATATATATATATTTATTTTTTTAATGTGAATCACATTTTTATTTGGCGTACCCCTGACGGCATTGCGCGTACCCTTGGGGTTACGAATAACCCCGTTTGGGAATACCTGCTCGAGGGCAACGGTGTCTAGATGGAATTTGTATTTGTGGTCCTGGCAACTGGACCTTTTTTGGAACACAATGATTTTTGTCTAACTGAGATATACTGTCAGGGCCCAGGTCTGTCAGGGCCCAGGTCTATCAGGGCCCAGGTCTGACAGGGCCCAGGTCTATCAGGGCCCAGGTCTGACAGGGCCCAGGTCTGTCAGGGCCCAGGTCTGTCAGGGCCCAGGTCTGTCAGGGCCCAGGTCTGTCAGGGCCCAGGTCTGTCAGGGCCCAGGTCTATCAGGGCCCAGGTTTGTCAGGGCCCAGGTCTGTCAGGGCCCATGTCTGTCAGGGCCCAGGTCTGGCAGAATCTGTGCAGAAGATCTAGGTGCTGCTGTAGACCCTCCTTGTTTGGGTACAGAAGCACCAGATCATCAGCAAACAGTAAACATTTGACTTCAGATTCTAGTAGAGTGAGGCATCTCCATTTCTCTCTCCATATATCTATTTCTCTATTTCTCTCTCTCTCTCCATATATCTCTCTCCATATCTCTCTCTCTCTCTCTCTCTCTCTCCCCATCTCTCTCTCTCTCTCCCCATCTCTCTCTCTCTCTCTCTCTCTCTCTCTCTCTCTCCATATCTCTCTCTCTCTCTCTCTCTTCCATCTCTCTCTCTCTCTCTCTCTCTCTCTCTCTCTCTCTCTCTCTCTCTCTCTCTCTCTCTCTCTCTCTTCCCATCTCTCTCGCTCTCTCTCTCTCTCTCTCTCTCTCTGTGGACAGCTGGTGCACAGTGGGGTATACAAGGGGATTTGTTTATTCACCAAGAGAAATAGAACTCATGATTAGTTTTATTGTATTTGTTAGACAGTAAGTGTCATAGACATAGTCAAGATATATTGTGATGGCGGAACATGTCTGCCTCCTGCAACATTTCTCCAATCAGACATTCTGACTGTTTCTCTCTCTTTTGTTCAGGGTTGTAAATCTCTTCAGAAGCACTCTTATCTGTTATGTTCTTCAGGGAATCTTTGGAAAGTTTTTTAAAAAACGTTTTTACTTTGTCCCCGAATAACATATTGTACTGTACTGAAGCAGCCTTGAAAGTCATTCCCGTAGAAAAGCATTGACACTGTAAACGGAGATTCTCAGACTCACACTGTAACCGTGTCACAAAGGACCCGTTTTGACCTGTGAGGTCGCCACGGTGAGGAGTTCTACTGTTCCGCGATTCCATCTGCTCCCGCTGTGTTCTATCAGTGACAGTCCTGTTCCGTCGTTGTTTCCATTGATCCTCATTTAATTAGATATAGTATAATGCTATAATGTGTGCAATGTAAGTGATCTTCAAGGCTCTGCATGTCACATGTGTCAAACCAGAGAGAAGAGAAAACTCAGAGGATATTGGAATACACTTTAAATGGTACAGTATGTACACTGAGTGTACAAAACATTAGGAACGCTTGAGTTGCACTCCCTTTCGCCCTCAGAACAGCCTCAATTTGTAGGGGCATGGGACTCTACAAGGTGTTAAAAGAGTTCGACAGGGATGTTGGCCCATGTTTACTCCAATGCTCCTCTCAGATGTGTGATGTTGGTCCATGAAGGTCTGATTTACGGAGTCTCCTCTGAACAGTTGATATTGAGATGTGTCTGTGTTACCTCTATCCAGGAGTGTTACCTCTATCCAGGAGTGTTACCTCTATCCAGGAGTGTTACCTCTAACCAGGAGTGTTACCTCTAACCAGGAGTGTTACTTCTAACCAGGAGTGTTACCTCTAACCAGGAGTGTTACCTCTAACCAGGAGTGTTACCTCTATCCAGGAGTGTTTCCTCTAACCAGGAGTGTTACCTCTAACCAGGAGTGTTTCCTCTAACCAGGAGTGTTACATCTAACCAGGAGTGTTACCTCTATCCAGGAGTGTTACCTCTAACAAGGAGTGTTACCTCTAACCAGGAGTGTTACCTCTATCCAGGAGTGTTACCTCTATCCAGGAGTGTTACCTCTAACCAGGAGTGTTACCTCTAACCAGGAGTGTTACCTCTAACCAGGAGTGTTACCTTTAACCAGGAGTGTTACCTCTAACCAGGAGTGTTACCTCTATCCAGGAGTGTTACCTCTAACCAGGAGTGTTACCACTAACCAGGAGTGTTACCTCTATCCAGGAGTGTTACCTCTATCCAGGAGTGTTACCTCTAACCAGGAGTGTTACCTCTAACCAGGAGTGTTACCTCTATCCAGGAGTGTTACCTCTAACCAGGAGTGTTACCTCTAACCAGGAGTGTTACCTCTAACCAGGAGTGTTACCTCTAACCAGGAGTGTTACCTCTAACCAGGAGTGTTACCTCTATCCAGGAGTGTTACCTCTAACCAGGAGTGTTACCTCTAACCAGGAGTGTTACCTTTAACCAGGAGTGTTACCTCTAACCAGGAGTGTTACCTCTAACCAGGAGTGTTACCTTTAACCAGGAGTGTTACCTCTAACCAGGAGTGTTACCTCTAACCAGGAGTGTTACCTCTATCCAGGAGTGTTACCTCTAACCAGGAGTGTTACCTCTATCCAGGAGTGTTACCTTTAACCAGGAGTGTTACCTCTATCCAGGAGTGTTACCTCTAACCAGGAGTGTTACCCCTAACCAGGAGTGTTATCTCTAACCAGGAGTGTTACCTCTAACCAGGAGTGTTACCTCTAACCAGGAGTGTTACCTCTAACCAGGAGTGTTACCTCTAACCAGGAGTGTTACCTCTAACCAGGAGTGTTACCTCTAACCAGGAGTGTTACTTCTAACCAGGAGTGTTACCTCTAACCAGGAGTGTTACCTCTAACCAGGAGTGTTACCTCTAACCAGGAGTGTTACCTCTAACCAGGAGTGTTACCTCTAACCAGGAGTGTTACCTCTAACCAGGAGTGTTACCTCTAACCAGGAGTGTTACCTCTAACCAGGAGTGTTACCTCTAACCAGGAGTGTTACCTCTAACCAGGAGTGTTACCTCTATCCAGGAGTGTTACCTCTAACCAGGAGTGTTACCTCTAACCAGGAGTGTTTCCTCTATCCAGGAGTGTTACCTCTAACCAGGAGTGTTACCTCTATCCAGGAGTGTTACCTCTATCCAGGAGTGTTACCTCTAACCAGGAGTGTTACCTCTAACCAGGAGTGTTACCTCTATCCAGGAGTGTTACCTCTAACCAGGAGAGTTACCTCTAACCAGGAGTGTTACCTCTAACCAGGAGAGTTACCTCTAACCAGGAGTGTTACCTCTAACCAGGAGTGTTACCTCTAACCAGGAGTGTTACCTCTAACCAGGAGTGTTACCTCTAACCAGGAGTGTTACCTTTAACCAGGAGTGTTACCTCTAACCAGGAGTGTTACCTCTAACCAGGATTGCCGTAACAATAATTTCATTGTTGTCAAGCAATTATTTTGTTAGCGAACTATTATTGTGCTTCATCCTATATTGTTCCAGGATGTCCTTTGGGTCATGGACCATTCTCGATACACACAGGAAACTGTTGAGAGTGAAAAACCCAGCAGCTTTGCAGTTCTTGACTCAAACCGGTGCACCCTGGCACCTTCTACCAGACCCCGTTCAAAGGCACTTACATCTTTTGTCTTGCTCATTCACCCTCTGAATGGCACATATACACAATCCTTCTCTCAATTGTCTCAAGGCTTTAAAAATCCTTCTTTAACCTGTTTCCTCCACTTCATCTACACTGATTGACGTGGATTTAACAAGTGACATCAATAAGGGATCATAGCTTTCACCTGGATTCACCTGGTCAGTCTATGTCATGGTTTGTCCACTCAGTGTTTAGTAGTTGCATAAGTATTCAGCCCCTTTGTTTAGGCGTGCCTAGATGAGTTCAGGAGTGAAATGTGGCTTAACAAATCACAAACTAATTTACATGGACTCACTCTGTGTGAAATAATAGGGATTGACATGATTTTTGAATGACTACCCCTTCCTCTGTCCCCCATATATTCAACATCTGTCAGGTCCCTCAGTCAATTATTTAATTTCAAGGACAGATTCAACTGCAAAGACCAGGGAGCTTTTCAAAAGCCTCATAAAGACGAGGAGTGATTGGTAGATAAAACAATCTGACATTGAATATCTATTTAAGCATAGTCAAGTTAATAATTATGCTGTGGATTATATATTAAACCACTCAGACAGATCAAAGATACAGACGTCCTGAACTGAGCTGCAGGACGGGAAGGAAACTGCTCAGGGATGTCGCCATGAGGCTATTGATGGTTTTCAAACAGCTACAGAGTTCAATGTCTGTGATGGTAGAACACTGAGGATGGATCAACAACAACATTGTAGTGATTCCACCATAATGACTTAAACTTCTTACGGCTGAGATCCCGTTAACAGGATCGATATGACAACAGCCAGTGAAAGTGCAGGGCGCCAAATTCAAAAACAACAGAAATCTCATAATTAAAATTCCCAAGTATTTCACACCATTTTAAAGATACACTTCTTGTTAATCCCACCACAGTGTCCGATTTCAAATAGGCTTTACGACGAAAGCACACCATCTGATTATGTTAGGTCAGTACCTAGTCACAGAAAAACACAGCCATTTTTCCAGCCAAAGAGAGGAAGCAGAAATAGAGATAAAATTAATCACTAACCTTTAATCATCTTCATCAGGTGACACTCATAGGACTTCATGTTACACAATACGTGTATGTTTTGTTTGGTAAAGTTCATATTTATATCCAAAAATCTTAGTTTACATTGGCGCGTTATGTTCAGTAATGTTTTGCCTCCAAAACATCCGGTGATTTTGCAGAGAGCATCAATTTACAGAAATACTCATAATAAACATTGATAAAAGATACAAGTATTAAACATGGACATTTAGATAAACTTCTCCTTAATGCAACCACTGTCAGATTTCAAAAAAACTTTACGGAAAAAGCACACCATGCTATAATCTGAGTACAGCGCTCAGAGCCCAAATAAGCCATAAAGATATCCGCCATTTTTTGGAGTCAACAGAAGTCAGAAATAGCATTATAAATATTCACTTACCTTTGATGATCTTCATCAGAATGCACTCCCAGGAATCCCAGTTCAATAATAAATGTTTGTTTTGTTCGATATAGTCCATAATTTATGTCCAATTACCTTCATTTTGTTCGCGAGTTCAGTCCAGTAATCCACATTCATGACGCGCAGGTCAGACGAAAAGTCAAACAATTCCATTACAGTTCGTAGAAACATGTCAAACGATGTATAGAATCAATCTTTAGGATGTTTTTAACATAAATCTTCAATGTTTCAACTGGAGAATTCCTTTGTCTTCAGAAATGCGATGGAACGCAGGTCGCTCTCACGTGAGCGTGCATGTTCAGCTCGTGCCAGACACCTGACTCAAAGAGCTCTCCTTCCCTCATTCTTCACAGTAGAAGTATCAAACAAGGTTCTAAAGACTGTTGACATCTAGTGGAAGCCTTAGGAAGTGCAAAATGACCAATATCCAACTGTATATTGGATCGGCAAACCTACAAACCTCAGATTTCCGACTTCCTGGTTGGATTTTTTCTCAGGTTTTTGCCTGCCATATGAGTTCTGTTATACTCACAGACATCATTCAAACAGTTTTAGAAACTTCAGAGTGTTTTCTATCCAAATCTACTAATAATATGCATATCTTAGCCTCTGAGCCTGAGCAGCAGGCAGTTTACTCTGGGCACCTTTTCATCCAAGCTACTCAATACTGCCACCCAGCCATAAGAAGTTTTAAAAGACCGAGTGAAAGGAAGAATACAAATTTACAGAATAAAATAATATTGGGTTTTATACTAAATGGTTTATATGTTTTATCTTGTATTAAATGGTTTTATACTAAATGGTTTATATATTTATATCTTGTATTTAATGGTTTTATACTAAATGGTTTATATATTTTATCTTGTATTTAATTGTTTTATACTAAATGGTTTATATCTTCTATTTAATTGTTTTATACTAAATGGTTTATATCTTCTATTTAATTGTTTTATACTAAATGGTTTATATCTTCTATTTAATTGTTTTATACTAAATGTGTAACGGCTCTCGTTTGTTGAATGAAGAGTGGACCAAGGTGCAGCGTGGTAGGCGTACATCGTATTTTATTGACGACACCAAACAAAATAACAAAGACAAAAAAACAACGAAAGCGCACAGTTCTGTCAGGCTCAGATACTAAACAAAAAACAAGATCCCACAAAACCCAAAAGGAAAAATGACAACTTATATATGATCCCCAATCAGAGACAACGATAGACACCTGCCTCTGATTGGGAACCACACTCGGCCAAAAACAAAGAAATAGAAAACATAGAATCTCCCACCCGAGTCACACCCTAACCAAACATAGAGAATAATAAGGATCTCTAAGGTCAGGGCGTGACAAAATGGTTTATATCTTGTATTTGATGGTTTTATACTAAATGGTTTATATGTTTATATCTTGTATTTAATTGTTTTAAACTGAATGGTTTATATCTTGTATTTAATAGTTTTATACTAAATGGTTTTTATGTTTATATCTTGTATTTAATTGTTTTAAACTGAATGATTTATATCTTGTATTTAATGGTTTTATACTAAATGGTTTATATGTTTATATCTTGTATTTAATAGTTTTATACTAAATGGTTTTTATGTTTATGTCTTGTATTTAATGGTTTTATACTAAATGGTTTTTATGTTTATATCTTGTATTTAATAGTTTTATATCTTGTATTTATGTATTTTATTGTAAATGGTTCCCCATCCCCTTGATGGTGTACGACTGCAGTACTGTGGGCCCTGGTCATAAATACTGAACTATGAAAGGAATTTAGCTGTTTAGGATGCAGTCTGTGAGAGAGAACAGAACAGGACTGTATCAGTCTGATGAGAGGAGAGAAACAGAACAGGACTGTATCAGTCTGATGAGAGGAGAGAACAGAACAGGACTGTATCAGTCTGATGAGAGGAGAGAGAACAGAACAGGACTGTATCAGTCTGATGAGAGGAGAGAACAGAACAGGACTGTATCAGTCTGATGAGAGGAGAGAGAACAGAACAGGACTGTATCAGTCTGATGAGAGGAGAGAACAGAACAGGACTGTATCAGTCTGATGAGAGGAGAGAGAACAGAACAGGACTGTATCAGTCTGATGAGAGGAGAGAACAGAACAGGACTGTATCAGTCTGATGAGAGGAGAGAGAACAGAACAGGACTGTATCAGTCTGATGAGAGGAGAGAGAACAGAACAGGACTGTATCAGTCTGATGAGAGGAGAGAGAACAGAACAGGACTGTACCAGTCTGATGAGAGGAGAGAGAACAGAACAGGACTGTATCAGTCTGATGAGAGGAGAGAACAGAACAGGACTGTATCAGTCTGATGAGAGGAGAGAGAACAGAACAGGACTGTATCAGTCTGATGAGAGGAGAGAGAACAGAACAGGACTGTATCAGTCTGATGAGAGGAGAGAGAACAGAACAGGACTGTATCAGTCTGATGAGAGGAGAGAGAACAGAACAGGACTGTATCAGTCTGATGAGAGGAGAGAGAACAGAACAGGACTGTACCAGTCTGATGAGAGGAGAGAGAACAGAACAGGACTGTATCAGTCTGATGAGAGGAGAGAACAGAACAGAACAGGACTGTATCAGTCTGATGAGAGGAGAGAACAGAACAGGACTGTATCAGTCTGATGAGAGGAGAGAGAACAGAACAGGACTGTATCAGTCTGATGAGAGGAGAGAACAGAACAGGACTGTATCAGTCTGATGAGAGGAGAGAACAGAACAGGACTGTATCAGTCTGATGAGAGGAGAGAGAACAGAACAGGACTGTATCAGTCTGATGAGAGGAGAGAGAACAGAACAGGACTGTATCAGTCTGATGAGAGGAGAGAACAGAACAGGACTGTATCAGTCTGATGAGAGGAGAGAGAACAGAACAGGACTGTATCAGTCTGATGAGAGGAGAGAACAGAACAGGACTGTATCAGTCTGATGAGAGGAGAGAACAGAACAGGACTGTATCAGTCTGATGAGAGGAGAGAGAACAGAACAGGACTGTATCAGTCTGATGAGAGGAGAGAGAACAGAACAGGACTGTATCAGTCTGATGAGAGGAGAGAGAACAGAACAGGACTGTATCAGTCTGATGAGAGGAGAGAGAACAGAACAGGACTGTATCAGTCTGATGAGAGGAGAGAGAACAGAACAGGACTGTATCAGTCTGATGAGAGGAGAGAGAACATAACAGGACTGTATCAGTCTGATGAGAGGAGAGAGAACAGAACAGGACTGTATCAGTCTGATGAGAGGAGAGAGAACAGAACAGGACTGTATCAGTCTGATGAGAGGAGAGAGAACAGAACAGGACTGTATCAGTCTGATGAGAGGAGAGAACAGAACAGGACTGTATCAGTCTGATGAGAGGAGAGAGAACAGAACAGGACTGTATCAGTCTGATGAGAGTAGAGAGAACAGAACAGGACTGTATCAGTCTGATGAGAGGAGAGAGAACAGAACAGGACTCTATCAGTCTGATGAGAGGAGAGAACAGAACAGGACTGTATCAGTCTGATGAGAGTAGAGAGAACAGAACAGGACTGTATCAGTCTGATGAGAGGAGAGAGAACAGAACAGGACTGTATCAGTCTGATGAGAGGAGAGAGAACAGAACAGGACTGTATCAGTCTGATGAGAGGAGAGAACAGAACAGGACTGTATCAGTCTGATGAGAGGAGAGAGAACAGAACAGGACTGTATCAGTCTGATGAGAGGAGAGAGAACAGAACAGGACTGTATCAGTCTGATGAGAGGAGAGAGAACAGAACAGGACTGTATCAGTCTGATGAGAGGAGAGAGAACAGAACAGGACTGTATCAGTCTGATGAGAGGAGAGAGAACAGAACAGGACTGTATCAGTCTGATGAGAGGAGAGAACAGAACAGGACTGTATCAGTCTGATGAGAGTAGAGAGAACAGAACAGGACTGTATCAGTCTGATGAGAGGAGAGAGAACAGAACAGGACTGTATCAGTCTGATGAGAGGAGAGAGAACAGAACAGGACTGTATCAGTCTGATGAGAGGAGAGAACAGAACAGGACTGTATCAGTCTGATGAGAGGAGAGAGAACAGAACAGGACTGTATCAGTCTGATGAGAGGAGAGAGAACAGAACAGGACTGTATCAGTCTGATGAGAGGAGAGAGAACAGAACAGGACTGTATCAGTCTGATGAGAGGAGAGAGAACAGAACAGGACTGTATCAGTCTGATGAGAGGAGAGAGAACAGAACAGGACTGTATCAGTCTGATGAGAGGAGAGAGAACAGAACAGGACTGTATCAGTCTGATGAGAGGAGAGAGAACAGAACAGGACTGTATCAGTCTGATGAGAGGAGAGAGAACAGAACAGGACTGTATCAGTCTGATGAGAGGAGAGAACAGAACAGGACTGTATCAGTCTGATGAGAGTAGAGAGAACAGAACAGGACTGTATCAGTCTGATGAGAGGAGAGAGAACAGAGCAGGACTGTATCAGTCTGATGAGAGGAGAGAGAACAGAACAGGACTGTATCAGTCTGATGAGAGGAGAGAGAACAGAACAGGACTGTATCAGTCTGATGAGAGGAGAGAGAACAGAACAGGACTGTATCAGTCTGATGAGAGGAGAGAGAACAGAACAGGACTGTATCAGTCTGATGAGAGGAGAGAGAACAGAGCAGGACTGTATCAGTCTGATGAGAGGAGAGAGAACAGAACAGGACTGTATCAGTCTGATGAGAGGAGAGAACAGAACAGGACTGTATCAGTCTGATGAGAGGAGAGAGAACAGAACAGGACTGTATCAGTCTGATGAGAGGAGAGAGAACAGAACAGGACTGTATCAGTCTGATGAGAGGAGAGAACAGAACAGGACTGTATCAGTCTGATGAGAGGAGAGAGAACAGAACAGGACTGTATCAGTCTGATGAGAGGAGAGAACAGAACAGGACTGTATCAGTCTGATGAGAGGAGAGAGAACAGAACAGGACTGTATCAGTCTGATGAGAGGAGAGAACAGAACAGGACTGTATCAGTCTGATGAGAGGAGAGAACAGAACAGGACTGTATCAGTCTGATGAGAGGAGAGAACAGAACAGGACTGTATCAGTCTGATGAGAGGAGAGAACAGAACAGGACTGTATCAGTCTGATGAGAGGAGAGAGAACAGAACAGGACTGTATCAGTCTGATGAGAGGAGAGAGAACAGAACAGGACTGTATCAGTCTGATGAGAGGAGAGAACAGAACAGGACTGTATCAGTCTGATGAGAGGAGAGAGAACAGAACAGGACTGTATCAGTCTGATGAGAGGAGAGAGAACAGAACAGGACTGTATCAGTCTGATGAGAGGAGAGAACAGAACAGGACTGTATCAGTCTGATGAGAGGAGAGAGAACAGAACAGGACTGTATCAGTCTGATGAGAGGAGAGAACAGAACAGGACTGTATCAGTCTGATGAGAGGAGAGAGAACAGAACAGGACTGTATCAGTCTGATGAGAGGAGAGAACAGAACAGGACTGTATCAGTCTGATGAGAGGAGAGAACAGAACAGGACTGTATCAGTCTGATGAGAGGAGAGAACAGAACAGGACTGTATCAGTCTGATGAGAGGAGAGAACAGAACAGGACTGTATCAGTCTGATGAGAGGAGAGAGAACAGAACAGGACTGTATCAGTCTGATGAGAGGAGAGAGAACAGAACAGGACTGTATCAGTCTGATGGGAGGAGAGAACAGAACAGGACTGTATCAGTCTGATGAGAGGAGAGAACAGAACAGGACTGTATCAGTCTGATGAGAGGAGAGAACAGAACAGGACTGTATCAGTCTGATGAGAGGAGAGAGAACAGAACAGGACTGTATCAGTCTGATGAGAGGAGAGAACAGAACAGGACTGTATCAGTCTGATGAGAGGAGAGAACAGAACAGGACTGTATCAGTCTGATGAGAGGAGAGAGAACAGAACAGGACTGTATCAGTCTGATGAGAGGAGAGAGAACAGAACAGGACTGTATCAGTCTGATGAGAGGAGAGAGAACAGAACAGGACTGTATCAGTCTGATGAGAGGAGAGAGAACAGAACAGGACTGTATCAGTCTGATGAGAGGAGAGAGAACAGAACAGGACTGTATCAGTCTGATGAGAGGAGAGAACAGAACAGGACTGTATCAGTCTGATGAGAGGAGAGAGAACAGAACAGGACTGTATCAGTCTGATGAGAGGAGAGAACAGAACAGGACTGTATCAGTCTGATGAGAGGAGAGAGAACAGAACAGGACTGTATCAGTCTGATGAGAGGAGAGAGAACAGAACAGGACGGTATCAGTCTGATGAGAGGAGAGAGAACAGAACAGGACTGTATCAGTCTGATGAGAGGAGAGAACAGAACAGGACTGTATCAGTCTGATGAGAGGAGAGAACAGAACAGGACTGTATCAGTCTGATGAGAGGAGAGAGAACAGAACAGGACTGTATCAGTCTGATGAGAGGAGAGAGAACAGAACAGGACTGTATCAGTCTGATGAGAGGAGAGAACAGAACAGGACTGTATCAGTCTGATGAGAGGAGAGAGAACAGAACAGGACTGTATCAGTCTGATGAGAGGAGAGAACAGAACAGGACTGTATCAGTCTGATGAGAGGAGAGAACAGAACAGGACTGTATCAGTCTGATGAGAGGAGAGAGAACAGAACAGGACTGTATCAGTCTGATGAGAGGAGAGAGAACAGAACAGGACTGTATCAGTCTGATGAGAGGAGAGAACAGAACAGGACTGTATCAGTCTGATGAGAGGAGAGAACAGAACAGGACTGTATCAGTCTGATGAGAGGAGAGAGAACAGAACAGGACTGTATCAGTCTGATGAGAGGAGAGAGAACAGAACAGGACTGTATCAGTCTGATGAGAGGAGAGAACAGAACAGGACTGTATCAGTCTGATGAGAGGAGAGAACAGAACAGGACTGTATCAGTCTGATGAGAGGAGAGAGAACAGAACAGGACTGTATCAGTCTGATGAGAGGAGAGAACAGGACAGGACTGTATCAGTCTGATGAGAGGAGAGAACAGAACAGGACTGTATCAGTCTGGTGAGAGGAGAGAACAGAACAGGACTGTATCAGTCTGATGAGAGGAGAGAGAACAGAACAGGACTGTATCAGTCTGATGAGAGGAGAGAACAGAACAGGACTGTATCAGTCTGATGAGAGGAGAGAGAACAGAACAGGACTGTATCAGTCTGATGAGAGGAGAGAACAGAACAGGACTGTATCAGTCTGATGAGAGGAGAGAACAGAACAGGACTGTATCAGTCTGATGAGAGGAGAGAACAGAACAGGACTGTATCAGTCTGATGAGAGGAGAGAGAACAGAACAGGACTGTATCAGTCTGATGAGAGGAGAGAACAGAACAGGACTGTATCAGTCTGATGAGAGGAGAGAGAACAGAACAGGACTGTATCAGTCTGATGAGAGGAGAGAACAGAACAGGACTGTATCAGTCTGATGAGAGGAGAGAGAACAGAACAGGACTGTATCAGTCTGATGAGAGGAGAGAACAGAACAGGACTGTATCAGTCTGATGAGAGGAGAGAACAGAACAGGACTGTATCAGTCTGATGAGAGGAGAGAGAACAGAACAGGACTGTATCAGTCTGATGAGAGGAGAGAGAACAGAACAGGACTGTATCAGTCTGATGAGAGGAGAGAGAACAGAACAGGACTGTATCAGTCTGATGAGAGGAGAGAGAACAGAACAGGACTGTATCAGTCTGATGAGAGGAGAGAGAACAGAACAGGACTGTATCAGTCTGATGAGAGGAGAGAGAACAGAACAGGACTGTATCAGTCTGATGAGAGGAGAGAACAGAACAGGACTGTATCAGTCTGATGAGAGGAGAGAGAACAGAACAGGACTGTATCAGTCTGATGAGAGGAGAGATCAGAACAGGACTGTATCAATCTGATGAGAGGAGAGAGAACAGAACAGGACTGTATCAGTCTGATGAGAGGAGAGAGAACAGAACAGGACTGTATCAGTCTGATGAGAGGAGAGAGAACAGAACAGGACTGTATCAGTCTGATGAGAGGAGAGAGAACAGAACAGGACTGTATCAGTCTGATGAGAGGAGAGAGAACAGAACAGGACTGTATCAATCTGATGAGAGGAGAGAGAACAGAACAGGACTGTATCAGTCTGATGAGAGGAGAGAGAACAGAACAGGACTGTATCAGTCTGATGAGAGGAGAGAGAACAGAACAGGACTGTATCAGTCTGATGAGAGGAGAGAGAACAGAACAGGACTGTATCAGTCTGATGAGAGGAGAGAGAACAGAACAGGACTGTATCAGTCTGATGAGAGGAGAGAACAGAACAGGACTGTATCAGTCTGATGAGAGGAGAGAACAGAACAGGACTGTATCAGTCTGATGAGAGGAGAGAACAGAACAGGACTGTATCAGTCTGATGAGAGGAGAGAGAACAGAACAGGACTGTATCAGTCTGATGAGAGGAGAGAACAGAACAGGACTGTATCAGTCTGATGAGAGGAAAGAACAGAACAGGACTGTATCAGTCTGATGAGAGGAGAGAGAACAGAACAGGACTGTATCAGTCTGATGAGAGGAGAGAACAGAACAGGACTGTATCAGTCTGATGAGAGGAGAGAACAGAACAGGACTGTATCAGTCTGATGAGAGGAGAGAACAGAACAGGACTGTATCAGTCTGATGAGAGGAGAGAACAGAACAGGACTGTATCAGTCTGATGAGAGGAGAGAACAGAACAGGACTGTATCAGTCTGATGAGAGGAGAGAACAGAACAGGACTGTATCAGTCTGATGAGAGGAGAGAGAACAGAACAGGACTGTATCAGTCTGATGAGAGGAGAGAACAGAACAGGACTGTATCAGTCTGATGAGAGGAGAGAACAGAACAGGACTGGATCAGTCTGATGAGAGGAGAGAGAACAGAACAGGACTGTATCAGTCTGATGAGGGGAGAGAGAACAGAACAGGACTGTATCAGTCTGATGAGAGGAGAGAACAGAACAGGACTGTATCAGTCTGATGAGAGGAGAGAACAGAACAGGACTGTATCAGTCTGATGAGAGGAGAGAACAGAACAGGACTGTATCAGTCTGATGAGAGGAGAGAGAACAGAACAGGACTGTATCAGTCTGATGAGAGGAGAGAGAACAGAACAGGACTGTATCAGTCTGATGAGAGGAGAGAACAGAACAGGACTGTATCAGTCTGATGAGAGGAGAGAGAACAGAACAGGACTGTATCAGTCTGATGAGAGGAGAGAGAACAGAACAGGACTGTATCAGTCTGATGAGAGGAGAGAACAGAACAGGACTGTATCAGTCTGATGAGAGGAGAGAGAACAGAACAGGACTGTATCAGTCTGATGAGAGGAGAGAGAACAGAACAGGACTGTATCAGTCTGATGAGAGGAGAGAACAGAACAGGACTGTATCAGTCTGATGAGAGGAGAGAGAACAGAACAGGACTGTATCAGTCTGATGAGAGGAGAGAACAGAACAGGACTGTATCAGTCTGATGAGAGGAGAGAGAACAGAACAGGACTGTATCAGTCTGATGAGAGGAGAGAACAGAACAGGACTGTATCAGTCTGATGAGAGGAGAGAGAACAGAACAGGACTGTATCAGTCTGATGAGAGGAGAGAACAGAACAGGACTGTATCAGTCTGATGAGAGGAGAGAGAACAGAACAGGACTGTATCAGTCTGATGAGAGGAGAGAGAACAGAACAGGACTGTATCAGTCTGATGAGAGGAGAGAGAACAGAACAGGACTGTATCAGTCTGATGAGAGGAGAGAGAACAGAACAGGACTGTATCAGTCTGATGAGAGGAGAGAGAACAGAACAGGACTGTATCAGTCTGATGAGAGGAGAGAACAGAACAGGACTGTATCAGTCTGATGAGAGGAGAGAACAGAACAGGACTGTATCAGTCTGATGAGAGAAGAGAACAGAACAGGACTGTATCAGTCTGATGAGAGGAGAGAGAACAGAACAGGACTGTATCAGTCTGATGAGAGGAGAGAACAGAACAGGACTGTATCAGTCTGATGAGAGGAGAGAACAGAACAGGACTGTATCAGTCTGATGAGAGAAGAGAACAGAACAGGACTGTATCAGTCTGATGAGAGGAGAGAACAGAACAGGACTGTATCAGTCTGATGAGAGGAGAGAACAGAACAGGACTGTATCAGTCTGATGAGAGGAGAGAGAACAGAACAGGACTGTATCAGTCTGATGAGAGGAGAGAGAACAGAACAGGACTGTATCAGTCTGATGAGAGGAGAGAGAACAGAACAGGACTGTATCAGTCTGATGAGAGGAGAGAACAGAACAGGACTGTATCAGTCTGATGAGAGGAGAGAACAGAACAGGACTGTATCAGTCTGATGAGAGGAGAGAGAACAGAACAGGACTGTATCAGTCTGATGAGAGGAGAGAGAACAGAACAGGACTGTATCAGTCTGATGAGAGGAGAGAGAACAGAACAGGACTGTATCAGTCTGATGAGAGGAGAGAACAGAACAGGACTGTATCAGTCTGATGAGAGGAGAGAACAGAACAGGACTGTATCAGTCTGATGAGAGGAGAGAGAACAGAACAGGACTGTATCAGTCTGATGAGAGGAGAGAGAACAGAACAGGACTGTATCAGTCTGATGAGAGGAGAGAGAACAGAACAGGACTGTATCAGTCTGATGAGAGGAGAGAACAGAACAGGACTGTATCAGTCTGATGAGAGGAGAGAGAACAGAACAGGACTGTATCAGTCTGATGAGAGGAGAGAGAACAGAACAGGACTGTATCAGTCTGATGAGAGGAGAGAACAGAACAGGACTGTATCAGTCTGATGAGAGGAGAGAGAACAGAACAGGACTGTATCAGTCTGATGAGAGGAGAGAACAGAACAGGACTGTATCAGTCTGATGAGAGGAGAGAACAGAACAGGACTGTATCAGTCTGATGAGAGGAGAGAGAACAGAACAGGACTGTATCAGTCTGATGAGAGGAGAGAGAACAGAACAGGACTGTATCAGTCTGATGAGAGGAGAGAACAGAACAGGACTGTATCAGTCTGATGAGAGGAGAGAGAACAGAACAGGACTGTATCAGTCTGATGAGAGGAGAGAACAGAACAGGACTGTATCAGTCTGATGAGAGGAGAGAGAACAGAACAGGACTGTATCAGTCTGATGAGAGGAGAGAGAACAGAACAGGACTGTATCAGTCTGATGAGAGGAGAGAGAACAGAACAGGACTGTATCAGTCTGATGAGAGGAGAGAGAACAGAACAGGACTGTATCAGTCTGATGAGAAGAGAGAGAACAGAACAGGACTGTATCAGTCTGATGAGAGGAGAGAGAACAGAACAGGACTGTATCAGTCTGATGAGAGGAGAGAGAACAGAACAGGACTGTATCAGTCTGATGAGAGGAGAGAGAACAGAACAGGACTGTATCAGTCTGATGAGAGGAGAGAACAGAACAGGACTGATGAGAGGAGAGAGAACAGAACAGGACTGTATCAGTCTGATGAGAGGAGAGAACAGAACAGGACTGTATCAGTCTGATGAGAGTAGAGAGAACAGAACAGGACTGTATCAGTCTGATGAGAGGAGAGAACAGAACAGGACTGTATCAGTCTGATGAGAGGAGAGAACAGAACAGGACTGTATCAGTCTGATGAGAGGAGAGAGAACAGAACAGGACTGTATCAGTCTGATGAGAGGAGAGAGAACAGAACAGGACTGTATCAGTCTGATGAGAGGAGAGAACAGAACAGGACTGTATCAGTCTGATGAGAGGAGAGAGAACAGAACAGGACTGTATCAGTCTGATGAGAGGAGAGAGAACAGAACAGGACTGTATCAGTCTGATGAGAGGAGAGAGAACAGAACAGGACTGTATCAGTCAGATGAGAGGAGAGAACAGAACAGGACTGTATCAGTCTGATGAGAGGAGAGAGAACAGAACAGGACTGTATCAGTCTGATGAGAGGAGAGAACAGAACAGGACTGTATCAGTCTGATGAGAGGAGAGAACAGAACAGGACTGTATCAGTCTGATGAGAGGAGAGAGAACAGAACAGGACTGTATCAGTCTGATGAGAGGAGAGAGAACAGAACAGGACTGTATCAGTCTGATGAGAGGAGAGAACAGAACAGGACTGTATCAGTCTGATGAGAGGAGAGAGAACAGAACAGGACTGTATCAGTCTGATGAGAGGAGAGAACAGAACAGGACTGTATCAGTCTGATGAGAGTAGAGAGAACAGAACAGGACTGTATCAGTCTGATGAGAGGAGAGAACAGAACAGGACTGTATCAGTCTGATGAGAGGAGAGAGAACAGAACAGGACTGTATCAGTCTGATGAGAGGAGAGAGAACAGAACAGGACTGTATCAGTCTGATGAGAGGAGAGAGAACAGAACAGGACTGTATCAGTCTGATGAGAGGAGAGAACAGAACAGGACTGTATCAGTCTGATGAGAAGAGAGAACAGAACAGGACTGTATCAGTCTGATGAGAGGAGAGAGAACAGAACAGGACTGTATCAGTCTGATGAGAGGAGAGAGAACAGAACAGGACTGTATCAGTCTGATGAGAGGAGAGAGAACAGAACAGGACTGTATCAGTCTGATGAGAGGAGAGAACAGAACAGGACTGTATCAGTCTGATGAGAGGAGAGAACAGAACAGAACAGGACTGTATCAGTCTGATGAGAGGAGAGAGAACAGAACAGGACTGTATCAGTCTGATGAGAGGAGAGAGAACAGAACAGGACTGTATCAGTCTGATGAGAGGAGAGAGAACAGAACAGGACTGTATCAGTCTGATGAGAGGAGAGAGAACAGAACAGGACTGTATCAGTCTGATGAGAGGAGAGAGAACAGAACAGGACTGTATCAGTCTGATGAGAGGAGAGAGAACAGAACAGGACTATATCAGTCTGATGAGAGGAGAGAACAGAACAGGACTGTATCAGTCTGATGAGAGGAGAGAACAGAACAGGACTGTATCAGTCTGATGAGAGGAGAGAGAACAGAACAGGACTGTATCAGTCTGATGAGAGTAGAGAGAACAGAACAGGACTGTATCAGTCTGATGAGAGGAGAGAGAACAGAACAGGACTGTATCAGTCTGATGAGAGGAGAGAGAACAGAACAGGACTGTATCAGTCTGATGAGAGGAGAGAGAACAGAACAGGACTGTATCAGTCAGATGAGAGGAGAGAACAGAACAGGACTGTATCAGTCTGATGAGAGGAGAGAGAACAGAACAGGACTGTATCAGTCTGATGAGAGGAGAGAGAACAGAACAGGACTGTATCAGTCTGATGAGAGGAGAGAACAGAACAGGACTGTATCAGTCTGATGAGAGGAGAGAGAACAGAACAGGACTGTATCAGTCTGATGAGAGGAGAGAACAGAACAGGACTGTATCAGTCTGATGAGAGGAGAGAGAACAGAACAGGACTGTATCAGTCTGATGAGAGGAGAGAGAACAGAACAGGACTGTATCAGTCTGATGAGAGGAGAGAGAACAGAACAGGACTGTATCAGTCTGATGAGAGGAGAGAACAGAACAGGACTGTATCAGTCTGATGAGAGGAGAGAGAACAGAACAGGACTGTATCAGTCTGATGAGAGTAGAGAGAACAGAACAGGACTGTATCAGTCTGATGAGAGGAGAGAGAACAGAACAGGACTGTATCAGTCTGATGAGAGGAGAGAGAACAGAACAGGACTGTATCAGTCTGATGAGAGGAGAGAGAACAGAACAGGACTGTATCAGTCTGATGAGAGGAGAGAACAGAACAGGACTGTATCAGTCTGATGAGAGGAGAGAGAACAGAACAGGACTGTATCAGTCTGATGAGAGGAGAGAGAACAGAACAGGACTGTATCAGTCTGATGAGAGGAGAGAGAACAGAACAGGACTGTATCAGTCTGATGAGAGGAGAGAGAACAGAACAGGACTGTATCAGTCTGATGAGAGGAGAGAGAACAGAACAGGACTGTATCAGTCTGATGAGAGGAGAGAGAACAGAACAGGACTGTATCAGTCTGATGAGAGGAGAGAGAACAGAACAGGACTGTATCAGTCTGATGAGAGGAGAGAACAGAACAGGACTGTATCAGTCTGATGAGAGGAGAGAACAGAACAGGACTGTATCAGTCTGATGAGAGGAGAGAGAACAGAACAGGACTGTATCAGTCTGATGAGAGGAGAGAGAACAGAACAGGACTGTATCAGTCTGATGAGAGGAGAGAGAACAGAACAGGACTGTATCAGTCTGATGAGAGGAGAGAACAGAACAGGACTGTATCAGTCTGATGAGAGGAGAGAGAACAGAACAGGACTGTATCAGTCTGATGAGAGGAGAGAGAACAGAACAGGACTGTATCAGTCTGATGAGAGGAGAGAGAACAGAACAGGACTGTATCAGTCTGATGAGAGGAGAGAACAGAACAGGACTGTATCAGTCTGATGAGAGGAGAGAGAACAGAACAGGACTGTATCAGTCTGATGAGAGGAGAGAGAACAGAACAGGACTGTATCAGTCTGATGAGAGGAGAGAACAGAACAGGACTGTATCAGTCTGATGAGAGGAGAGAGAACAGAACAGGACTGTATCAGTCTGATGAGAGGAGAGAGAACTGAACAGGACTGTATCAGTCTGATGAGAGGAGAGAGAACAGAACAGGACTGTATCAGTCTGATGAGGAGAGAGAACAGAACAGGACTGTATCAGTCTGATGAGAGGAGAGAACAGAACAGGACTGTATCAGTCTGATGAGAGGAGAGAGAACAGAACAGGACTGTATCAGTCTGATGAGAGGAGAGAGAACAGAACAGGACTGTATCAGTCTGAGGAGAGGAGAGAACAGAACAGGACTGTATCAGTCTGATGAGAGGAGAGAGAACAGAACAGGATTGTATCAGTCTGATGAGAGGAGAGAGAACAGAACAGGACTGTATCAGTCTGATGAGAGGAGAGAGAACAGAACAGGACTGTATCAGTCTGATGAGAGGAGAGAACAGAACAGGACTGTATCAGTCTGATGAGAGGAGAGAGAACAGAACAGGACTGTATCAGTCTGATGAGAGGAGAGAACAGAACAGGACTGTATCAGTCTGATGAGAGGAGAGAGAACAGAACAGGACTGTATCAGTCTGATGAGAGGAGAGAGAACAGAACAGGACTGTATCAGTCTGATGAGAGGAGAGAACAGAACAGGACTGTATCAGTCTGATGAGAGGAGAGAGAACAGAACAGGACTGTATCAGTCTGATGAGAGGAGAGAACAGAACAGGACTGTATCAGTCTGATGAGAGGAGAGAGAACAGAACAGGACTGTATCAGTCTGATGAGAGGAGAGAACAGAACAGGACTGTATCAGTCTGATGAGAGGAGAGAACAGAACAGGACTGTATCAGTCTGATGAGAGGAGAGAGAACAGAACAGGACTGTATCAGTCTGATGAGAGGAGAGAACAGGACAGGACTGTATCAGTCTGATGAGAGGAGAGAGAACAGAACAGGACTGTATCAGTCTGATGAGAGTAGAGAGAACAGAACAGGACTGTATCAGTCTGATGAGAGGAGAGAACAGAACAGGACTGTATCAGTCTGATGAGAGGAGAGAGAACAGAACAGGACTGTATCAGTCTGATGAGAGGAGAGAGAACAGAACAGGACTGTATCAGTCTGATGAGAGGAGAGAACAGAACAGGACTGTATCAGTCTGATGAGAGGAGAGAACAGAACAGGACTGTATCAGTCTGATGAGAGGAGAGAGAACAGAACAGGACTGTATCAGTCTGATGAGAGGAGAGAGAACAGAACAGGACTGTATCAGTCTGATGAGAGGAGAGAACAGAACAGGACTGTATCAGTCTGATGAGAGGAGAGAACAGAACAGGACTGTATCAGTCTGATGAGAGGAGAGAGAACAGAACAGGACTGTATCAGTCTGATGAGAGGAGAGAGAACAGAACAGGACTGTATCAGTCTGAGGAGAGGAGAGAACAGAACAGGACTGTATCAGTCTGATGAGAGGAGAGAGAACAGAACAGGACTGTATCAGTCTGAGGAGAGGAGAGAACAGAACAGGACTGTATCAGTCTGATGAGAGGAGAGAGAACAGAACAGGACTGTATCAGTCTGATGAGAGGAGAGAGAACAGAACAGGACTGTATCAGTCTGATGAGAGGAGAGAACAGAACAGGACTGTATCAGTCTGATGAGAGGAGAGAACAGAACAGGACTGTATCAGTCTGATGAGAGGAGAGAGAACAGAACAGGACTGTATCAGTCTGATGAGAGGAGAGAGAACAGAACAGGACTGTATCAGTCTGATGAGAGGAGAGAACAGAACAGGACTGTATCAGTCTGATGAGAGGAGAGAGAACAGGACAGGACTGTATCAGTCTGAGGAGAGGAGAGAGAACAGAACAGGACTGTATCAGTCTGATGAGAGGAGAGAACAGAACAGGACTGTATCAGTCTGATGAGAGGAGAGAACAGAACAGGACTGTATCAGTCTGATGAGAGGAGAGAGAACAGAACAGGACTGTATCAGTCTGATGAGAGGAGAGAACAGAACAGGACTGTATCAGTCTGATGAGAGGAGAGAACAGAACAGGACTGTATCAGTCTGATGAGAGGAGAGAACAGAACAGGACTGTATCAGTCTGATGAGAGGAGAGAGAACAGAACAGGACTGTATCAGTCTGATGAGAGGAGAGAGAACAGAACAGGACTGTATCAGTCTGATGAGAGGAGAGAGAACAGAACAGGACTGTATCAGTCTGATGAGAGGAGAGAGAACAGAACAGGACTGTATCAGTCTGATGAGAGGAGAGAGAACAGAACAGGACTGTATCAGTCTGATGAGAGGAGAGAGAACAGAACAGGACTGTATCAGTCTGAGGAGAGGAGAGAACAGAACAGGACTGTATCAGTCTGATGAGAGGAGAGAGAACAGAACAGGACTGTATCAGTCTGATGAGAGGAGAGAACAGAACAGGACTGTATCAGTCTGATGAGAGGAGAGAGAACAGAACAGGACTGTATCAGTCTGATGAGAGGAGAGAGAACAGAACAGGACTGTATCAGTCTGATGAGAGGAGAGAACAGAACAGAACTGTATCAGTCTGATGAGAGGAGAGAACAGAACAGGACTGTATCAGTCTGATGAGAGGAGAGAACAGAACAGGACTGTATCAGTCTGATGAGAGGAGAGAACAGAACAGGACTGTATCAGTCTGATGAGAGGAGAGAACAGAACAGGACTGTATCAGTCTGATGAGAGGAGAGAGAACAGAACAGGACTGTATCAGTCTGATGAGAGGAGAGAACAGAACAGGACTGTATCAGTCTGATGAGAGGAGAGAGAACAGAACAGGACTGTATCAGTCTGATGAGAGGAGAGAGAACAGAACAGGACTGTATCAGTCTGATGAGAGGAGAGAGAACAGAACAGGACTGTATCAGTCTGATGAGAGGAGAGAGAGAGAAAGTAATTTGCCTAAACAAGTCTTATGGAACTCTAAGTCTTAGGTTGGCAACATGGTGTGGTGATGGAGTGCTGCCATCCAGAACCCAGGATTATTATTAACAGAGCGGGCGCTGAGCAGAGCGGGCGCTGGAGCATAATGGATTTAACTGCTCATCACTTCCTATAAATGTGCTCCTTTTGTTTCGACTAAGGCTAATCTCTCCACACAGTAGACTGCTACTGTTCTGCTGTGTCTCTTCACACATTTATTTTTATTTTTTATCCTTTATTTAACTAGGCAAGTCAGTTAAGAACAAATTCATATTTTCAATGACGGCCTAGGAACAGTGGGTTAACTGGTCTAGGAACAGTGGGTTAACTGGTCTAGGAACAGTGGGTTAACTGGTCTAGGAACAGTGGGTTAACTGGTCTAGGAACAGTGGGTTAACTGCCTGTTCAGGGGCAGAATGACAGATTTGTACCTCGTCAGCTAGGGGATTTGATCTAGCAACCTTTCGCTTACTAGTCCAACGCTCTAACCAGTAGGCTACGCTGCCGCCCCAACACATAGAACAGACAGAGCATTCAAAAGTCCTACAGCTGTGTCCTAGACACTACCAGTGTTCTACAGAGTCATACAGCTGTGTCCTAGACACTACCAGTGTTCTACAGAGTCATACAGCTGTGTCCTAGACACTACCAGTGTTCAGTCCTACAGCTGTGTCCTAGACACTACCAGTGTTCAACAGAGTCATACAGCTGTGTCCTAGACACTACCAGTGTTCTACAGAGTCATACAGCTGTGTCCTAGACACTACCAGTGTTCTACAGAGTCATACAGCTGTGTCCTAGACACTACCAGTGTTCAACAGAGTCCTACAGCTGTGTCCTAGACACTACCAGTGTTCAACAGAGTCCTACAGCTGTGTCCTAGACACTACCAGTGTTAAACAGAGTCCTACAGCTGTGTCCTAGACACTACCAGTGTTCTACAGAGTCCTACAGCTGTGTCCTAGACACTACCAGTGTTCTACAGAGTCATACAGCTGTGTCCTAGACACTACCAGTGTTCTACAGAGTCCTACAGCTGTGTCCTAGACACTACCAGTGTTCTACAGAGTCCTACAGCTGTGTCCTAGACTCTACCAGTGTTCTACAGAGTCCTACAGCTGTGTCCTAGACACTACCAGTGTTTTACAGAGTCATACAGCTGTGTCCTAGACACTATCAGTGTTCTACAGAGTCCTACAGCTGTGTCCTAGACACTACCAGTGTTCTACAGAGTCATACAGCTGTGTCCTAGACACTACCAGTGTTCTACAGAGTCCTACAGCTGTGTCCTAGACACTACCAGTGTTCTACAGAGTCCTACAGCTGTGTCCTAGACACTACCAGTGTTCTACAGAGTCCTACAGCTGTGTCCTAGACACTACCAGTGTTCTACAGAGTCATACAGCTGTGTCCTAGACACTACCAGTGTTTTACAGAGTCATACAGCTGTGTCCTAGACACTATCAGTGTTCTACAGAGTCATACAGCTGTGTCCTAGACACTACCAGTGTTCAACAGAGTCATACAGCTGTGTCCTAGACACTACCAGTGTTATACAGAGTCATACAGCTGTGTCCTAGTCACTACCAGTGTTATACAGAGTCATACAGCTGTGTCCTAGACACTACCAGTGTTCAACAAAGCCTGCATGCAGTTGTGTTTTAGTAGACCAGGGGTGTCAAGCGTCATCAGTCTTTAACGAGGCCCGGAGGACCGCATTGAAAATCGATTATATTTCTTCGCCGTCAGTTTAAAAAAAAAATTAGATGCTCCCAGACTGTCTAGCTTTTCATGTGGGTGATTATTACCTGGATACAGTCAGTAAACTGGATGAATGAAGGTCCATTATTAATGAACTGGACACAGTCAGTAAACTAGATGAATGAAGGTCCATTATTTATGAACTGGACACAGTCAGTAAACTAGATGAATGAAGGTCCATTATTAATGAACTGGACACAGTCAGTAAACTAGATGAATGAAGGTCCATTATTAATGAACTGGACACAGTCAGTAAACTAGATGAGTGAAGGTCCATTATTAATGAACTGGACACAGTCAGTAAACTAGATGAGTGAAGGTCCATTATTAATGAACTGGACACAGTCAGTAAACTAGATGAGTGAAGGTCCATTATTAATGAACTGGACACAGTCAGTAAACTAGATGAGTGAAGGTCCATTATTAATGAACTGGACACAGTCAGTAAACTAGATGAATGAAGGTCCATTATTAATGAACTGGACACAGTCAGTAAACTAGATGAATGAAGGTCCATTAGTAATGAACTGGACACAGTCAGTAAACTAGATGAATGAAGGTCCATTATTAATGAACTGGACACAGTCAGTAAACTAGATGAATGAAGGTCCATTGTTAATGAACTGGACACAGTCAGTAAACTAGATGAATGAAGGTCCATTAATGAACTGGACACAGTCAGTAAACTAGATGAATGAAGGTCCATTATTAATGAACTGGACACAGTCAGTAAACTAGATGAATGAAGGTCCCTTATTAATGAACTGGACACAGTCAGTAAACTAGATGAATGAAGGTCCATTAATGAACTGGACACAGTCAGTAAACTAGATGAATGAAGGTCCATTATTAATGAACTGGACACAGTCAGTAAATTGGATGAGTGAAGGTCCATTATTAATAAGGATCGTACCCTTTTTTTCAATTTTTGTCTAAAATGACATACCCAAATCTATCTATCTGTATCTCAGGCCCGGAAGCAAGGATATGCATATTCTTGGTACCACTTAGAAATGTGAAAGGAATGTAGGAGAATATAACACATTAGATCTGGTAGAAGATAATACAAAGAAAAAATAAACTGTTCTTTTGAAAAAAAACTGTACCATCATCTTTGAAAGGCAAGAGAAAGGCAATAATGTATTTTTCCAGCCCAGGTGCAATTTAGATTTTGGCCACTAGATGGCATCAGTGTATGTGCAAAGTGTTAGACTGATCCAAGGAACCATTGAATTTCTGTTCAAAATGTTGTATCAAGACTGAATGTGCCTAATTTGTTTATTAATAACTTTTCATGTTCAAAATTGTGCACTCTCCTCAAACAATAGCACGGTATTCATTCACTGTAATAGCTACTGTAAATTGGACAGTGCAGTTAGATTAACTTCTTTGCGCACAGATCCCGATTACGGGATCATTTTCCTAAACAACCGCTGAATTGCAGGGCGCCAAATTCAAAAATATTACAAAAAATATTTATAATCATGCAATCACAAGTGAAATATACCAAACACAGCTTAGCTTGTTGTTAATCCACCTATCGTGTCAGATTTTGAAAATATGCTTTACAGAGAAAGAAATCCAAGCGTTTGTGAGTGTATCAGTCAATGCTAGAACAGTTAGCCCCAAATTAGCATGGTCACGAAAGTCAGAAAAGCAATCAAATTAATCGCTTACCTTTCTTCGGATGTTTGCACTCACGAGACTCCCAGTTACACAACAAATGTTATTTTTGTTCGATAAATATTACTTTTATAACAAAAAAACGCCAATTGGGTTGCGCGTTATGTTCAGAAAACTACAGCCTCGTTCCGTTCGACGAAAATTCCCAAAAGTATCCGTAATGGTCGTAGAAACATGTCACATGTTTTTTATGATTAATCCTCAGGTTGTTTTTAACAAACATAATCGATAATATTTCAACCGGACCGTAACCTATTCAATAAAAGAGAGAAAGAAAATGGGGAGCTACCCCTCTCGCGCACAGGAACTAATCAGAGGACACCTGACTAGTTTTGAAAAATCTCGCTCATTTTTCAAAATAAAAGCCTGAAACTATGTCTAAAGCCTGGTCACAGCCTGAGGAAGCCATTGGAAAAGGAATCTGATTGATACCCCTTTAAATGGAAGAAAGACGGGAAATGAAACACAGATAAAAAAATAAAAAAACACTTCCGGGTTAGATTTCCTCAGGTTTTCGCCTGCAAAATCAGTTTTGTTATACTCACAGACAATATTTTTTTTTCGATCCTAATCTGTAAATTATATGCATATTCTACGATCTGGACCTGAGAAATAGTCCGTTTACCTTGGGAACGTTCTTTAAAAAAAAATAATAATAATCTGACCCCTAGCGTCAAGAAGTTTTAACAAAAATGTAAGCTTTCTGCCCATATCAGATATGTCTATGTCCTGGGAAATGTTCTTGTTACTTACAACCTCATGCTAATCGCATTAGCCTACGTTAGCTCAACCATCCCATGGATGGGACCCATCGGTCCTGAAGAAGTGTTTTTAACAGGTGTACCTTGTTAAAAGTTAATTTGAGGATTTTTTTTCCTTCTTAATAGCGTTTGAGCCAATCAGTTGTGTTGTACTTTTCCCACCCTGCACTGTGAATGTTTACACGGTGTGTTCAATAAAGACATGAAAACGTATAATTGTTTGTGTGTTATTAGTTTAAGCAGACTGTGTTTGTCTATTGTTGTGACTTAGATGAAGATCAGATCAAATGTAATGATCAATTTATGCAGAAATCCAGGTATTTCCAAAGGGTTCACATACTTTGTCTTTACACTAATAGTCCTGTTTGGTAAAAGACCAAGTCCATATTATGGCAAGAACAGCTCAAATAACCAAAAAGAAACAACAGTCCATCATTACATTAACATTTACATTTAAGTCATTTAGCAGACGCTCTTATCCAGAGCGACTTACAAATTGGTGCATTCACCTTATGATATCCAGTGGAACAACCACTTTACAATAGTGCATCTAACTCTTTTAAGGGGGGGGGGGGTTAGAAGGATTACTTTATCCTATCCTAGGTATTCCTTAAAGAGGTGGGGTTTCAGGTGTCTCCGGAAGGTGGTGATTGACTCCGCTGACCTGGCGTCGTGAGGGAGTTTGTTCCACCATTGGGGTGCCAGAGCAGCGAACAGTTTTGACTGGGCTGAGCGGGAACTGTACTTCCTCAGAGGTAGGGAGGCGAGCAGGCCAGAGGTGGATGAACGCAGTGCCCTTGTTTGGGTGTAGGGCCTGATCAGAGCCTGAAGGTACGGAGGTGCCGTTCCCCTCACAGCTCCGTAGGCAAGCACCATGGTCTTGTAACGGATGCGAGCTTCAACTGGAAGCCAGTGGAGAGAGCGGAGGAGCGGGGTGACGTGAGAGAACTTGGGAAAGTTGAACACCAGACGGGCTGCGGCGTTCTGGATGAGTTGTAGGGGTTTAATGGCACAGGCAGGGAGCCCAGCCAACAGCGAGTTGCAGTAATCCAGACGGGAGATGACAAGTGCCTGGATTAGGACCTGCGCCGCTTCCTGCGTGAGGCAGGGTCGTACTCTGCGAATGTTGTAGAGCATGAACCTACAGGAACGGGTCACCGCCTTGATGTTAGTTGAGAACGACAGGGTGTTGTCCAGGATCACGCCAAGGTTCTTAGCACTCTGGGAGGAGGACACAATGGAGTTGTCAACCGTGATGGCGAGATCATGGAACGGGCAGTCCTTCCCCGGGAGGAAGAGCAGCTCCGTCTTGCCGAGGTTCAGCTTGAGGTGGTGATCCGTCATCCACACTGATATGTCTGCCAGACATGCAGAGATGCGATTCACCACCTGGTTATCAGAGGGGGGAAAGGAGAAGATTAATTGTGTGTCGTCTGCATAGCAATGATAGGAGAGACCATGTGAGGATATGACAGAGCCAAGTGACTTGGTGTATAGCGAGAATAGGAGAGGGCCTAGAACAGAGCCCTGGGGGACACCAGTGGTGAGAGCACGTGGTGCGGAGACAGATTCTCGCCACGCCACCTGGTAGGAGCGACCTGTCAGGTAGGACGCAATCCAAGCGTGGGCCGCGCCGGAGATGCCCAGCTCGGAGAGGGTGGAGAGGAGGATCTGATGGTTCACAGTATCAAAGGCAGCCGATAGGTCTAGAAGGATGAGAGCAGAGGAGAGAGAGTTAGCTTTAGCAGTGCGGAGCGCCTCCGTGACACAGAGAAGAGCAGTCTCAGTTGAATGACTAGTCTTGAAACCTGACTGATTTGGATCAAGAAGGTCATTCTGAGAGAGATAGCAGGAGAGCTGGCCAAGGACGGCACGTTCAAGAGTTTTGGAGAGAAAAGAAAGAAGGGATACTGGTCTGTAGTTGTTGACATCGGAGGGATCGAGTGTAGGTTTTTTCAGAAGGGGTGCAACTCTCGCTCTCTTGAAGACGGAAGGGACGTAGCCAGCGGTCAAGGATGAGTTGATGAGCGAGGTGAGGTAAGGGAGAAGGTCTCCGGAAATGGTCTGGAGAAGAGAGGAGGGGATAGGGTCAAGCGGGCAGGTTGTTGGGCGGCCGGCCGTCACAAGACGCGAGATTTCATCTGGAGAGAGAGGGGAGAAAGAGGTCAAAGCACAGGGTAGGGCAGTGTGAGCAGAACCAGCGGTGTCGTTTGACTTAGCAAACGAGGATCGGATGTCGTCGACCTTCTTTTCAAAATGGTTGACGAAGTCATCAGCAGAGAGGGAGGAGGGGGGAGGAGGGGGAGGAGGATTCAGGAGGGAGGAGAAGGTGGCAAAGAGCTTCCTAGGGTTAGAGGCAGATGCTTGGAATTTAGAGTGGTAGAAATTGGCTTTAGCAGCAGAGACAGAAGAGGAGAATGTAGAGAGGAGGGAGTGAAAGGATGCCAGGTCCGCAGGGAGGCGAGTTTTCCTCCATTTCCGCTCGGCTGCCCGGAGCCCTGTTCTGTGAGCTCGCAATGAGTCGTCGAGCCACGGAGCAGGAGGGGAGGACCGAGCCGGCCTGGAGGATAGGGGACATAGAGAGTCAAAGGATGCAGAAAGGGAGGAGAGGAGGGTTGAGGAGGCAGAATCAGGAGATAGGTTGGAGAAGGTTTGAGCAGAGGGAAGAGATGATAGGATGGAAGAGGAGAGAGTAGCGGGGGAGAGAGAGCGAAGGTTGGGACGGCGCGATACCATCCGAGTAGGGGCAGTGTGGGAAGTGTTGGATGAGAGCGAGAGGGAAAAGGATACAAGGTAGTGGTCGGAGACTTGGAGGGGAGTTGCAATGAGATTAGTGGAAGAACAGCATCTAGTAAAGATGAGGTCAAGCGTATTGCCTGCCTTGTGAGTAGGGGGGGAAGGTGAGAGGGTGAGGTCAAAAGAGGAGAGGAGTGGAAAGAAGGAGGCAGAGAGGAATGAGTCAAAGGTAGACGTGGGGAGGTTAAAGTCACCCAGAACTGTGAGAGGTGAGCCATCCTCAGGAAAGGAACTTATCAGGGCGTCAAGCTCATTGATGAACTCTCCAAGGGAACCTGGAGGGCGATAAATGATAAGGATGTTAAGCTTGAAAGGGCTGGTAACTGTGACAGCATGGAATTCAAAGGAGGCGATAGACAGATGGGTCAGGGGAGAAAGAGAGAATGTCCACTTGGGAGAGATGAGGATCCCAGTGCCACCACCCCGCTGACCAGAAGCTCTCGGGGTGTGCGAGAACACGTGGGCAGACGAAGAGAGAGCAGTAGGAGTAGCAGTGTTATCAGTGGTAATCCATGTTTCCGTCAGTGCCAAGAAGTCGAGGGACTGGAGGGAAGCATAGGCTGAGATGAACTCTGCCTTGTTGGCCGCAGATCGGCAGTTCCAGAGGCTGCCTGAGACCTGGAACTCCACGTGGGTGGTGCGCGCTGGGACCACCAGGTTAGAGTAGCAGCGGCCACGCGGTGTGAAGCGTTTGTATGGTCTGTGCAGAGAGGAGAGAACAGGGATAGACAGACACATAGTTGACAGGCTACAGAAGAGGCTACGCTAATGCAAAGGAGATTGGAATGACAAGTGGACTACACGTCTCGAATGTTCAGAAAGTTAAGCTTACGTTGCAAAAAATCTTATTGACTAAAATGATATAGTACTGCTGGCTGGTGAAATAGGCTAGCTAGCAGTGGCTGCGTTGTTGACTTTGTTTGAAAGTGTAGCTGGCTAGGTAACCTCTAACTGGCTAGGTAACCTCGACAATTACTCTAGACTACACAATTATCTTGGATACAAAGACGGCTATGTAGCCAGCTAAGATCAAACAAATCAAACTGTTGTACTGTAATGAAATGAAATGTAATACTACCTGTAATACTACCTGTGGAGCAAAGCGGAATGCAACTACTCGCTCCAAACCAAACCGGAAGTGCGTATCGTAGAGGGAGAGGCAATAGAAGTGTTGTTTCTTGTATTATTGTCTTTTGTGTCTTTAGAGGACTGCTTCACCTTAATGTCCCCTTTCCCTTTTCTTCTGTCCTTATTTTGTCCCACTTTGTCCCTTCTTCTCTTCTGCCAACTAGACACTCCTTGTTAGCTAGCTAGCTTCTTTCAGGAATGTCCCTAGCAACTGCCTAGCAACAGGTAAACAACTTAGCTAGCTAAGAAAACGGTATAATTTTATGAAAAATTGTTACTTTTTCAAAAGCCTTTCTTCTTTGTTTGCTGCTTGTTTGGTCTCCTATTCAGTTTGCAGTTTTCTTTTGATTTTCTTTCGATGTACTTTACTCTAAAAAAACATTTAAATTTCAATATTTGTAGGAGCTCATCTTTTCAGCTGCTGCTGCTTAATTTGGAACATTATTAAGACATGAAGGTCAGTCAATCCGGAAAATGTCAAGAACTTTGACAGTTTCTTCAAGTGCAGTCGCAAAAACCATCAAGCGCTATAATGAAACTGGCTCTCATGAGGACCGCCACAGGAAAGGAAGACCCAGAGTTATCTCTGCTGCAGAGGATAAGTTCATTAGAGTTAACTGCACCTCAGATTGCAGCCCAAATAAATGCTTCACAGAGTTCAAGTAACAGACACATCTCAACATCAACTGTTCAGAGGAGACTGTGTGAATCAGGCCTTCATGGTCGAATTACTGCAAAGAAACAACTACTAAAGGACACCAATAAGAAGAGAGTTGCTTGGGCCAAGAAACACGAGCAATGGACATTAGACCGGTGGATATCTGTCCTTTGGTCTGATCCAAATGTTGAGATTTGTAATCGTTTTATATTAGCGGTCAGTATAGAAGTTTTCTGTGGTAATTATTAGATATGACAGTAAAATTCCAGCACCGTCCTGAAAACAGCTGAATGTGTTTTAACATCCCTACCATCGGTCTCTGTCTATATATATAATCTCTGTCCCATCCCTACCATTGATCTCTGTCTATATAGACCTCTATATATATAATCTCTGTCCCATCCCTACCATTGGTCTCTGTCTATATAGACCTCTAGATATATAATCTCTGTCTATATAGACCTCTATATATATAATCTCTGTCCCATCCCTACCATTGGTCTCTGTCTATATAATCTCTGTCTATATAGACCTCTATATATAATCTCTGTCCCATCCCTACCATTGTTCTCTGTCTATATATACCTCTAGATATATAATCTCTGTCTATATAGACCTCTATATATATAATCTCTGTCCCATCCCTACCATTGGTCTCTGTCTATATAGACCTCTAGATATATAATCTCTGTCTATATAGACCTCTATATATATAATCTCTGTCCCATCCCTACCATTGATCTCTGTCTATATAGACCTCTAGATATATAATCTCTGTCTATATAGACCTCTAGATATATAATCTCTGTCCCATCCCTACCATTGATCTCTGTCTATATAGACCTCTAGATATATAATCTCTGTCTATATAGACCTCTAGATATATAATCTCTGTCCCATCCCTACCATTGATCTCTGTCTATATAGACCTCTAGATATATAATCTCTGTCTATATAGACCTCTAGATATATAATCTCTGTCCCGGCTAGAGCTGTCCCATCCCTACCATTGATATCTGTCTATATATATAATCTCTGTCCCATCCCTACCATTGATCTCTGTCTATATAGACCTCTAGATATATAATCTCTGTCTATATTGTTTGTTTTACCTTTATTTAACTAGGCAAGTCAGTTAAGAACAAATTCTTATTTTCAATGACGGCCTAGGAACAGTGGATTAACTGCCTTGTTCAGGGGCAGAACGACAGATTTTTGCCTTGTCAGCTCGGGGATTCGATCTTGCAAACTTTCGGTTACTAGTCCAATGCTCTAACCACTAGGCTACGCTGCTAGACCTCTGCTAGACCTCGAGATATATAATCTCTGTCCCATCCCTACCATCGGTCTCTGTCTATATAGACCTCTAGATATATAATCTCTGTCTATATAGACCTCTATATACAGTGGGGAGAACAAGTATTTGATACACTGCCGATTTTGCAGGTTTTCCTACTTACAAAGCATGTAGAGGTCTGTAATTTTTATCATAGGTACACTTCAACTATGAGAGACGGAATCTAAAACAAAAATCCAGAAAATCACATTGTATGATTTTTAAGTAATTAATTTGCATTTTATTGCATGACATAAGTATTTGATACATCAGAAAAGCAGAACTTAATATTTGGTACAGAAACCTTTGTTTGCAATTACAGAGATCATACGTTTCCTGTAGTTCTTGACTAGGTTTGCACACACTGCAGCAGGGATTTTGGCCCACTCCTCCCTACAGATCTTCTCCAGATCCTTCAGGTTTCGGGGCTGTCGCTGGGCAATACGGACGTTCAGCTCCCTCCAAAGATTTTCTATTGGGTTCAGGTCTGGAGACTGGCTAGGCCACTCCAGGACCTTGAGATGCTTCTTACGGAGCCACTCCTTAGTTGCCATGGCTGTGTGCTTCGTGTCGTTGTCATGCTGGAAGACCCAGCCACGACCCATCTTCAATGCTCTTACTGAGGGAAGGAGGTTGTTGGCCAAGATCTCGCGATACATGGCCAAATCCATCCTCCCCTCAATACGGTGCAGTCGTCCTGTCCCCTTTGCAGAAAAGCATCCCCAAAGAATGATGTTTCCACCTCCATGCTTCACGGTTGGGATGGTGTTCTTGGGGTTGTACTCATACTTCTTCTTCCTCCAAACACGGTGAGTGGAGTTAGACCAAAAAGCTCTATTTTTGTCTCATCAGACCACATGACCTTCTCCCATTCCTCCTCTGGATCATCCAGATGGTCATTGGCAAACTTCAGACAGGCCTGGACATGCACTGGCTTAAGCAGGGGGACCTTGCGTGCGCTGCAGGATTTTAATCCATGACGGCGTAGTGTGTTACTAATGGTTTTCTTTGAGACTGTGGTCCCAGCTCTCTTCAGGTCATTGACCAGGTCCTGCCGTGTAGTTCTGGGCTGATCCCTCACCTTCCTCATGATCATTGATGCCCCACGAGGTGAAATCTTGCATGGAGCCCCAGACCGAGGGTGATTGACCGTCATCTTGAACTTCTTCCATTTTCTAATAATTGCGCCAACAGTTGTTTCCTTCTCACCAAGCTGCTTGCCTATTGTCCTGTAGCCCATCCCAGCCTTGTGCAGGTCTACAATTTTATCCCTGATGTCCTTACACAGCTCTCTGGTCTTGGCCATTGTGGAGAGGTTGGAATCTGTTTGATTGAGTGTGTGGACAGGTGTCTTTTATACAGGTAACGAGTTCAAACAAGTGCAGTTAATACAGGTAATGAGTGGAGAACAGGAGGGCTTCTTAAAGAAAAACTAACAAGTCTGTGAGAGCCGGAATTCTTACTGGTTGGTAGGTGATCAAATACTTATGTCATGCAATAAAATGCAAATTAATTATTTAAAAATCATACAATGTGATTTTCTGGATTTTTGTTTTAGATTCCGTCTCTCACAGTTGAAGTGTACCTATGATAAAAATTACAGACCTCTACATGCTTTGTAAGTAGGAAAACCTGCAAAATCGGCAGTGTATCAAATACTTGTTCTCCCCACTGTATATAATCTCTGTCCCATCCCTACCATCGGTCTCTGTCTATATAGACCTCTAGATATATAATCTCTGTCACGGCTAGAGCTGTCCACTTCATATCCACACCGTGTCTACCCAGGCATACCAAAATAACATTCTGTGCATGAAAGGGAGAATTTCTCCTATTTACTTTAAATTACCCATATCATTACAGGTAATAGAGAAATTCTGCTGAGCTGGCACAGTTAACGTGCTCAGCAGGCAGGAGAACAATATTGTCAAAACAAAAAACATTTATTAGACACTCTCTCTCTCTCTCTCTCTCTCTCTCTCTCTCTCTCTCTCTCTCTCTCTCTCTCTCTCTCCATCTCTCCCTCCCTCTGTCCCTCTCTCTCTCTCCCTCTCTCTCTCTCTCTCTCTCTCTCTCCATTTACATTCTCTTCTCTTTAATTTTTAACATTTGCATAATAATTACATTTTAGAGGCATCAATGTCAGGGAAACTGCCCAGCATAGCAGCATTGTAATTTAACCATGATTATCTCATTAATCTTCTATTCCGATAAGTCCTTTAGCCAGTGCTTCAGAACTCTGGGGTCAGCCCCTCTGCTTCCCTGCTTTGTGACAGTAGACTATAAAACCTATTACTCTGCCTATGAAGCTAATCTAGAGTAAGGAGAGTACAAATACTAGCTTAGAGCTCGGCTAGTTAGAGTACGGAGAGTACAAAGACTAGCTTAGCGCTCGGCTAGTTAGAGTACGGAGAGTACAAAGACTAGCTTAGCGCTCGGCTAGTTAGAGTACGGAGAGTACAAAGACTAGCTTAGCGCTCGGCTAGTTAGAGTATGGAGAGTACAAATACTAGCTTAGTGCTCGGTTAGTTAGAGTACGGAGAGTACAAAGACTAGCTTAGCGCTCGGCTAGTTAGAGTAAGGAGAGTACAAAGACCAGCTTAGCGCTCAGGTTAGATAGAGTACGGAGAGTACAAAGACTAGCTTAGCGCTCGGTTAGTTAGAGTACGGAGAGTACAAAGACTAGTTTAGCGCTTGGTTAGTTAGAGTACGGAGAGTACAAAGACTAGCTTAGCGCTCGGTTAGATAGAGTACGGAGAGTACAAAGACTAGCTTAGTGCTTGGTTAGATAGAGTACGGAGAGTACAAAGACTAGCTTAGCGCTCGGTTAGTTAGAGTACGGAGAGTACAAAGACTAGCTTAGCGCTCGGCTAGTTAGAGTACGGAGAGTACAAAGACTAGCTTAGCGCTCAGGTTAGTTAGAGTACGGAGAGTACAAAGACCAGCTTAGCGCTCAGGTTAGATAGAGTACGGAGAGTACAAAGACTAGCTTAGCGCTCGGCTAGTTAGAGTATAGAGAGTACAAAGACTAGCTTAGTGCTCGGGTTAGAGTACGGAGAGTACAAAGACTAGCTTAGCGCTTGGCTAGTTAGAGTACAGAGAGTACAAAGACTACCTCAGCGCTCGGTTAGTTAGAGTATGGAGAGTACAAAGACTAGCTTAGCGCTTGGCTAGTTAGAGTACAAAGACTAGCTTAGCGCTCAGTTAGTTAGAGTACGGAGAGTATAAAGACTAGCTTAGCGCTTGGCTAGTTAGAGTACAAAGACTAGCTTAACGCTCGGTTAGTTTGAGTACGGAGAGTACAAAGACCAGGTTAGCGCTCGGCTAGTTAGAGTACAAAGACTAGCTTAGTGCTCGGTTAGTTAGAGTACGGAGAGCACAAAGACCAGCTTAGCGCTCGGCTAGTTAGAGTACAAAGACTAGCTTAGCGCTCAGGTTAGTTAGAGTACGGAGAGTCCAAAGACCAGCTTAGCGCTTGGCTAGTTAGAGTACGGAGAGTACAAAGACCAGCTTAGCGCTTGGCTAGTTAGAGTACGGAGAGTACAAAGACTAGCTTAGCGCTCGGTTAGTTAGAGTACGGAGAGTACAAAGACTAGCTTAGTGCTCGGGTTAGTTAGAGTACGGAGAGTACAAAGACTAGCTTAGCGCTCGGCTAGTTAGAGTATGGAGAGTACAAAGACTAGCTTAGCGCTTGGTTAGTTAGAGTACGGAGAGTACAAAGACCAGCTTAGCGCTCAGGTTAGTTAGAGTACGGAGAGTACAAAGACTAGCTTAACGCTCGGTTAGTTAGAGTATGGAGAGTACAAAGACTAGCTTAGCACTCGGTTAGTTAGAGTACGGAGAGTACAAAGACTAGCTTAGCGCTCAGGTTAGTTAGAGTATGGAGAGTACAAAGACTAGCTTAGCGCTCAGGTTAGTTAGAGTACGGAGAGTACAAAGACTAGCTTAACGCTCGGTTAGTTAGAGTACGGAGAGTACAAAGACTAGCTTAACGCTCGGGTTAGTTAGAGTATGGAGAGTACAAAGACTAGCTTAGCGCTCGGCTAGTTATAGATGCTAAATAGATTAACACTAACCTGTTGTTATTTGACTTCCAACCCACTCTAACCATCATTAATCTAACCATCATTAATCTAACCATCATTAATCTAACCATCCACCTTCAGACCAACTAGACAGTTTAACCAGTCAGTCTCTGTTCTCCTCTG
>NC_092096.1:1781596-1784096 GCF_045679555.1 Salvelinus alpinus | reverse complement strand
AATATAAATACAGTAAGTCTCAAAGTTTCCTCCGAGCTCCAACTGCTGTTGATGGCTTTAAATAAATACAGTAAGTCTCAAAGTTTCCTCCGAGCTCCAACTGCTGTTGACGGCTTTAATATAAATACAGTAAGTCTCAAAGTTTCCTCCGAGCTCCAACTGCTGTTGATGGCTTTAAATAAATACAGTAAGTCTCAAAGTTTCCTCCGAGCTCCAACTGTTGTTGATGGCTTTAAATAAATACAGTAAATCTCAAAGTTTCCTCCGAGCTCCAACCGCTGTTGAACGTCACCACAGTGGCACATTATGTTACAATCTATAGCTTTATGTTAAAACAAGAGACGCACTCATGTTGCTGCCTTATCACACATGGTCTGGAAGATTCTGTTGAAAAATGTTTTGCATTCCAAATGTGTGACATGACTAATAGAATCACACTTCATAATTTCTTTCCAAGTCCAGGTGACTTGGAAACTGGGAGAGAGATGCTGTAACATGTACCGGGTCAGTTTAGACTGGGAGAGAGATGCTGTAACATGTACAGGGTCAGTTTAGACTGAGAGAGATGCTGCATCTTGGACAGCGTCAGTTTAGACTGAGAGAGATGCTGTGTTATGTACAGGGTCAGTTTAGACTGGGAGAGAGATGCTGCAGCTTGGACAGGGTCAGTTTAGACTGAGAGAGATGCTGTGTTATGTACAGGGTCAGTTTAGACTGTGAGAGAGATGCTGTGTTATGTACAGGGTCAGTTTAGACTGGGAGAGAGATGCTGTGTTATGTACAGGGTCAGTTTAGACTGGGAGAGAGATGCTGCAGCTTGTACAGGGTCAGTTTAGACTGAGAGAGATGCTGTGTTATGTACAGGGTCAGTTTAGACTGGGAGAGAGATGCTGTGTTATGTACAGGGTCAGTTTAGACTGAGGGAGAGATGCTGTGTCATGTACAGGGTCAGTAAGTCTTTATCTGCACTAGATCATCCAACAGCATCCTACGTATTCCATATATTTTATATAAGACCAAGAAGACTCGTATCATCCCCTCCATCACCTGCAGCCGGCCGTCTGTAACGACGAGGAGCTGAACAAACTGCTCGGCGGTGTGACCATCACTCGGGGTGGTGTGCTGCCCAACATCCAGGCAGTGCTGCTCCCCAAGAACACCGAGAAGGCCATCAAAGCCAAGTAACAGGCAGTCCTGCTCCTCAAGACGACCGAGAAGGCCATCAAAGCCAAGTAACAGGTAGTCCTGCTCCTCAAGACGACCGAGAAGGCCATCAAAGCCAAGTAACAGGCAGTCCTGCTCCTCAAGACGACCGAGAAGGCCATCAAAGCCAAGTAACAGGCAGTCCTGCTCCCCAAGACGACCGAGAAGGCCATCAAAGCCAAGTAACAGGCAGTCCTGCTCCCCAAGAAGACCGAGAAGGCCATCAAAGCCAAGTAACAGGCAGTGCTGCTCCCCAAGAAGACCGAGAAGGCCATCAAAGCCAAGTAACAGGTAGTCCTGCTCCTCAAGACGACCGAGAAGGCCATCAAAGCCAAGTAACAGGCAGTGCTGCTCCCCAAGAAGACCGAGAAGGCCATCAAAGCCAAGTAACAGGCAGTGCTGCTCCTCAAGACGACCGAGAAGGACATCAAAGCCAAGTAACAGGCATTGCTGCTCCCCAAAACGACAGAGAAGGACATCAAAGCCAAGTAACAGGCAGTCCTGCTCCCCAAGAACACCGAGAAGGCCATCAAAGCCAAGTAACAGGCAGTGCTGCTCCCCAAGACGACCAAGAAGGCCATCAAAGCCAAGTAACAGGCAGTCCTGCTCCCCAAGACAACCAAGAAGGCCATCAAAGCCGAGTAACAGGCAGTCCTGCTCCCCAAGAACACCGAGAAGGCCATCAAAGCCAAGTAACAGGCAGTGCTGCTCCCCAAGAACACCGAGAAGGCCATCAAAGCCAAGTAACAGGCAGTGCTGCTCCTCAAGACGACAGAGAAGGTCATCAAAGCCAAGTAACAGGCAGTCCTGCTCCTCAAGACGACCGACAAGGCCATCAAAGCCAAGTAACAGGCAGTGCTGCTCCTCAAGACGACCGAGAAGGCCATCAAAGCCAAGTAACAGACAGTCCTGCTCCTCAAGAACACCGAGAAGGCCATCAAAGCCAAGTAACAGGCAGTCCTGCTCCCCAAGAACACCGAGAAGGCCATCAAAGCCAAGTAACAGGCAGTGCTGCTCCTCAAGACGACAGAGAAGGTCATCAAAGCCAAGTAACAGGCAGTCCTGCTCCTCAAGACGACCGACAAGGCCATCAAAGCCAAGTAACAGGCAGTGCTGCTCCTCAAGACGACCGAGAAGGCCATCAAAGCCAAGTAACAGACAGTCCTGCTCCTCAAGAACACCGAGAAGGCCATCAAAGCCAAGTAACAGACAGTCCTGCTCCTCAAGAACACCGAGAAGGCCATCAAAGCCAAGTAACAGGCAGTCCTGCTCCTCAAGAACACCGAGAAGGCCATCA
>NC_092096.1:1666596-1776596 GCF_045679555.1 Salvelinus alpinus | reverse complement strand
CTGACGGGAAGATAGACTGCTGTTGTGAACAGGAAGAGGTCTGACTGGAAGATAGACCGCTGATGAGAGGTCTAGGTTATAAAGGAGGTTAGGAAGGTTACATTACAACCCTCTGAGACTGATATGAAGGTGACATTACAACCCTCTGAGACTGATATGAAGGTGACATTACAACCCTCTGAGACTGATATGAAGGTGACATTACAACCCTCTGAGACTGATATGAAGGTGACATTACAACCCTCTGAGACTGATATGAAGGTGACATTACAACCCTCTGAGACTGATATGAAGGTTACATTACAACCCTCTGAGACTGATATGAAGGTGACATTACAACCCTCTGAGACTGATATGAAGGTGACATTACAACCCTCTGAGACTGATATGAAGGTTACATTACAACCCTCTGAGACTGATATGAAGGTGACATTACAACCCTCTGAGACTGATATGAAGGTTACATTACAACCCTCTGAGACTGATATGAAGGTGACATTACAACCCTCTGAGACTGATATGAAGGTGACATTACAACCCTCTGAGACTGATATGAAGGTGACATTACAACCCTCTGAGACTGATATGAAGGTGACATTACAACCCTCTGAGACTGATATGAAGGTGACATTACAACCCTCTGAGACTGATATGAAGGTGACATTACAACCCTCTGAGACTGATATGAAGGTGACATTACAACCCTCTGAGACTGATATGAAGGTGACATTACAACATTCTGAGACTGATATGAAGGTGACATTACAACCCTCTGAGACTGATATGAAGGTGACATTACAACCCTCTGAGACTGATATGAAGGTGACATTACAACCCTCTGAGACTGATATGAAGGTGACATTACAACCCTCTGAGACTGATATGAAGGTGACATTACAACCCTCTGAGACTGATATGAAGGTGACATTACAACCCTCTGAGACTGATATGAAGGTGACATTACAACCCTCTGAGACTGATATGAAGGTGACATTACAACCCTCTGAGACTGATATGAAGGTGACATTACAACCCTCTGAGACTGATATGAAGGTGACATTACAACCCTCTGAGACTGATATGAAGGTGACATTACAACCCTCTGAGACTGATATGAAGGTGACATTACAACCCTCTGAGACTGATATGAAGGTGACATTACAACCCTCTGAGACTGATATGAAGGTGACATTACAACCCTCTGAGACTGATATAAAGGTGACATTACAACCCTCTGAGACTGATATGAAGGTGACATTACAACCCTCTGAGACTGATATGAAGGTGACATTACAACCCTCTGAGACTGATATGAAGGTGACATTACAACCCTCTGAGACTGATATGAAGGTGACATTACAACCCTCTGAGACTGATATGAAGGTGACATTACAACCCTCTGAGACTGATATGAAGGTGACATTACAACCCTCTGAGACTGATATGAAGGTGACATTACAACCCTCTGAGACTGATATGAAGGTGACATTACAACCCTCTGAGACTGATATGAAGGTGACATTACAACCCTCTGAGACTGATATGAAGGTGACATTACAACCATCTGAGACTGATAGGAAGGTGACATTACAACCCTCTGAGACTGATATGAAGGTGACATTACAACCCTCTGAGACTGATATGAAGGTGACATTACAACCCTCTGAGACTGATATGAAGGTGACATTACAACCCTCTGAGACTGATATGAAGGTGACATTACAACCCTCTGAGACTGATATGAAGGTGACATTACAACCCTCTGAGACTGATATGAAGGTGACATTACAACCCTCTGAGACTGATATGAAGGTGACATTACAACCCTCTGAGACTGATATGAAGGTGACATTACAACCCTCTGAGACTGATAGGAAGGTGACATTACAACATTCTGAGACTGATATGAAGGTGACATTACAACCCTCTGAGACTGATATGAAGGTGACATTACAACCCTCTGAGACTGATATGAAGGTGACATTACAACCCTCTGAGACTGATATGAAGGTGACATTACAACCCTCTGAGACTGATATGAAGGTGACATTACAACCCTCTGAGACTGATATGAAGGTGACATTACAACCCTCTGAGACTGATATGAAGGTGACATTACAACCCTCTGAGACTGATATGAAGGTGACATTACAACCCTCTGAGACTGATATGAAGGTGACATTACAACCCTCTGAGACTGATATGAAGGTGACATTACAACCCTCTGAGACTGATATGAAGGTGACATTACAACCCTCTGAGACTGATATGAAGGTGACATTACAACCCTCTGAGACTGATATGAAGGTTACATTGGGTACCTGTCTGCTTGTTTTACTGTGTTCCTGTGAATGTCAATGAACAACTGTCATAGATACAGTAGATCACATTGGCATCACGTTGGCATCACGTTGGCATCACGTTTGGATCACGTTTGGATCACGTTGGGATCACGTTGGGATCAATTTGGCATCACGTTGGCATCACGTTGGGATCACGTTGGGATCACGTTGGTAACAATTTGGGATCACGTTGGCATCACGTTGGGATCACGTTGGTATTATGTTTGGATCATGTTGGAATGATTTAATTCAGCCAAGACAAATATATGGCTTCCTTTAAACTCTGTAGCAAAATGTTATTTCTCCTACTCAGCCACATATACTAGCTCTAATCCAGGAAGTAAACCGGCTGGTCCCCAGCAGTATCTGTGCTGGTATTGGATTGGATTCCTCAGAGCCCAAATGGACAATTAGTTTCCTTGTGTTCCACAGAGGGAGATATCCATCCTGGTTACTGATAGAGAGCAGAGCCAACAGGAGAGAGGCCATTACTCAACGCATGGCACTGGTCACCTCAGATAAACCTCTACAACACTGTGTACCAAATGGCACCCTATCACCCAAAGGGCTTTGGTGAAAGTAGTGCACTATATAGGGAATAGGGCTCTGGTCTAAAGTAGTGCACTATATAGGGAATAGGGCTCTGGTCTAAAGTATTGCACTATATAGGGAATAGGGCTCTGGTCTATAGTAGTGCACTATATAGGGAATAGGGCTCTGGTCTAAAGTATTGCACTATATAGGGAATAGGGCTCTGGTCTAAAGTAGTGCACTATATAGGGAATAGGGCTCTGGTCTAAAGTAGTGTACTATATAGGGAATAGGGCTCTGGTCTATAGTAGTGCACTATATAGGGAATAGGGCTCTGGTCTAAAGTAGTATACTATATAGGGAACAGGGCTCTGGTCTAAAGTAGTGCACTATATAGGGAATAGGGCTCTGGTCTATAGTAGTGTTCTATATAGGGAATAGGGCTCTGGTCTATAGTAGTGCACTATATAGGGAATATGATGCCATTTGGGATGCTAACAGACAATGATTTCTCAATGTGACAGGGTTGAGCTGTAGGAGAGAACTCACTATGTGACCTTTATTTAATTTATTTTTATGTAACCTTTATTTAACTGGGCTAGTCAGTTAAGAACATATTCTTATTTTACATTGACGGCCTCCCCCGGCCAAACCCTCCCCTAACACGGACGACATTGGGCCCATTGTGCGCCGCCCTATAGGACTCCCGATCACGGCCGGTTGTGGAACAGCCCGGGATCGAACCAGGCGTGGACGCCTCTAGCACTGAGATGCAGTGCCTTAGACCGTAGCTCCATTCGAGACCTAAAAGGTTTCCCATAACATTTACATGTTGTTTTGTATGAATGTAGTATTTGCTTTCTGAAATGCTAATGTTGAAATGCTAATGTCGAAATGCTAATGTTTAAATGCTAATGTTGAGATGCTAATTTTGAAACGCTAACGTTGAAATGCTAATGCTGAAATGCTAATGTTTAAATGCTAATGTTTAAATGCTAATGTTTAAATGCTAATGTTTAAATGCTAATGCTGAAACGCTAGCGTTGAAATGCTAATGTTGAAACGCTAACGTTGAAATGCTAATGTTGAAATGCTAATGTTAATTGAAGGTTAGCTACTGAAAGGTTATCTGAAGGTCAGAAGAAATTATACCAGGAGATACCAGCTCTAAAAACCAACATAGACTCTACTGAAGTCTGATCTATGCTCCCAAGGGTCTACGTTACTGCTGAAATGGTTTATGCTGGATAATATTTGAACCCTATTGAGTGCAGATCCGATTCCACCAGAAAGACCCTGCTCTACTCTGATTTTTCAGATGTTTGTCAATATTTCATATTTAAACAATTGTTTTTTTATTCATTCAGACAGAAGATCAGAGGATGGAGTAAAGCTAAGTGAACAGGAACCTACTGGGGCCTACTGGGACCTACTGGGGCCTACTGGGGTCTACTGGGGTCTACTGGGACCTACTGGGGTCTACTGGGACCTACTGGGGTCTACTGGGGCCTACTGGGACCTACTGGGGTCTACTGGGACCTACTGGGGTCTACTGGGGCCTACTGGGACCTACTGGGGTCTACTGGGGTCTACTGGGACCTACTGGGGTCTACTGGGACCTACTGGGACCTACTGGGGTCTACTGGGACCTACTGGGGTCTACTGGGGTCTACTGGGACCTACTGGGGCCTACTGGGGTCTACTGGGACCTACTGGGGTCTACTGGGACCTACTGGGGTCTACTGGGACCTGCTGGGGTCTACTGGGGTCTACTGGGACCTACTGGGGTCTACTGGGACCTACTGGGGCCTACTGGGGTCTACTGGTGTCACGTCCTGGCCTTAGTTAGCTTTGTTATCTTTATTATTTTAGTCAGGTCAGGGTGTGACATGGGGGATGTTTGTGTGTTTTGTCTAGTCTAGGGTGTTTGTATTGTCTAGGGGGTTTGTAGAGTTCATGGGGTTGTGTTCAGTGTAGGTGTTTATGTAAGTCTATGGTTGCCTGGATTGGTTCTCAATCAGAGATAGCTGTCTATCGTTGTCTCTGATTGGGAGCCATATTTAGGCAGCCATAGTCATTAGGTAGGTTGTGGGTAATTGTCTATGTTTGACGTTAGTAGCTTGTGTCTGCACTTTCGTTTGTTAGCTTCACGGTCGTTTGTTGTTTTGTCTAGTTTGTATTAGTGTTCGTGTTCGTTTCGTCTTCAAATAAATAGAAGATGTATTTATATCACGCTGCGCCTTGGTCCTCTCTTTCACCTAAAGACGATCGTGACAACTGGGGTCTACTGGGGTCTACTGGGGTCTACTGGGACCTACTGGGGTCTACTGGGGCCTACTGGGGTCTACTGGGGTCTACTGTGACCTACTGGGGTCTACTGGGACCAACTGGGGACCTACTGGGGCCTACTGGGGCCTACTGGGACCTACTGGGGTCTACTGGGGTCTACTGGGGTCTACTGGGTTCTACTGGGGCCTACTGGGGTCTACTGGGGTCTACTGGGACCTACTGGGGTCTACTGGGACCTACTGGGGTCTACTGGGACCTACTGGGGTCTACTGGGGTCTACTGGGACCTACTGGGGCCTACTGGGGTCTACTGGGACCTACTGGGGTCTACTGGGACCTACTGGGGTCTACTGGGGCCTACTGGGACCTACTGGGGTCTACTGGGACCTACTGGGGTCTACTGGGGCCTACTTGGACCTACTGGGGTCTACTGGGGTCTACTGGGACCTACTGGGGTCTACTGGGACCTACTGGGGTCTACTGGGACCTACTGGGGTCTACTGGGGTCTACTGGGACCTACTGGGGCCTACTGGGGTCTACTGGGACCTACTGGGGTCTACTGGGACCTACTGGGGTCTACTGGGACCTACTGGGGTCTACTGGGGTCTACTGGGACCTACTGGGGTCTACTGGGACCTACTGGGGCCTACTGGGGTCTACTGGTGTCACGTCCTGGCCTTAGTTATCTTTGTTATCTTTATTATTTTAGTCAGGTCAGGGTGTGACATGGGGGATGTTTGTGTGTTTTGTCTAGTCTAGGGTGTTTGTATTGTCTAGGGGGTTTGTAGAGTTCATGGGGTTGTGTTCAGTGTAGGTGTTTATGTAAGTCTATGGTTGCCTGGATTGGTTCTCAATCAGAGATAGCTGTCTATCGTTGTCTCTGATTGGGAGCCATATTTAGGCAGCCATAGTCATTAGGTAGGTTGTGGGTAATTGTCTATGTTTGACGTTAGTAGCTTGTGTCTGCACTTTCGTTTGTTAGCTTCACGGTCGTTTGTTGTTTTGTCTAGTTTGTATTAGTGTTCGTGTTCGTTTCGTCTTCAAATAAATAGAAGATGTATTTATATCACGCTGCGCCTTGGTCCTCTCTTTCACCTAAAGACGATCGTGACAACTGGGGTCTACTGGGGTCTACTGGGGTCTACTGGGACCTACTGGGGTCTACTGGGGCCTACTGGGGTCTACTGGGGTCTACTGTGACCTACTGGGGTCTACTGGGACCAACTGGGGACCTACTGGGGCCTACTGGGGCCAACTGGGACCTACTGGGGTCTACTGGGGTCTACTGGGGTCTACTGGGGTCTACTGGGTTCTACTGGGGCCTACTGGGGTCTACTGGGGTCTACTGGGACCTACTGGGGTCTACTGGGGTCTACTGGGGTCTACTGTGACCTACTGGGGTCTACTGGTACCTACTGGGGACTACTGGGACCTACTGGGGACTACTGGGACCTACTGGGGTCTACTGGGGTCTACTGAGACCTACTGGGGTCTACTGAGACCTACTGGGGCCTACTGGGGCCTACTGAGGTCTACTGGGACCTACTGGGGCCTACTGGGGTCTACTGGGGCCTACTGGGGTCTACTGGGACCTACTAGGGTCTACTAGGACCTACTGGGTCTACTGGGGTCTACTTGGACCTACTGGGTCTACTGGGGTCTACTTGAACCTACTGGGGTCTAATGGGGTCTACTTGGACCTACTGGGGTCTAATGGGGTCTACTTGGACCTACAGGGGTCTACTGGAGTCTACTGGGACCTACTGTGGTCTACTGGGGCCTACAGGAGTCTACTGGGACCTCCTACTGGGGACTACTGGGGTCTACTGGGGTCTTCTGAAATCTACTGTGGCCTACTGTGTTCTACTGGGGTCTAATATCACACTACTATCACACATTTTCCCAATATCTCTGGTTTTCAATGTAAAGTGAAAATGTTGGTTCTGTGACTGTGATTTCCCTTCTTTTTTTTTGACTCCCAGAACTTGTTGAACTTGGAAAGGTTACACAGCTGTGTTCCTGTGTTCCAACAAGCAGTGATGTATGGACACGTGGCTTCGATTTCTGTCAGAAATAACCCAATTCATGTGTTTCTAAATGTCAACCTACAGCCCAACCTACAGCCCAACCTACAGCCCAACCTACAGCCCAACCTACAGCCCATTGTGCCTACAGCCCAACCTACAGCCCAACCTACAGCCCAACCTACAGCCCAACCTACAGCCCAACCTACAGCCCAACCTACAGCCCAACCTACAGCCCAACCTACAGCCCATTGCCCTCCCGTTGTTCTCCTTTCGACCTCGGCTGCATCTAGGCTCTTTCTCAATTAGTCTTTCCTTGATTCCTTGTGTCCACTCGCCTCTCCTTCGTTAATGTCAACACTCAACCCTGCTTTCACTTTTAGTCCCTGGTGATCCTGTCCACCTCAGATGCACCTTGTTACTGTGTTATAACCTCACCTTGTTACTGTGCTATAACCTCACCTTGTTACTGTGCTATAACCTCACCTTGTTACAGTGCCACAACCTCACCTTGTTACTGTTCTATAACCTCACCTTGTTACTGTGTTATAACCTCACCTTGTTACTGTGCTATAACCTCACCTTGTTACAGTGCTATAACCTCACCTTGTTACAGTGTTATAACCTCACCTTGTTACTGTGTTATAACCTCACCTTGTTACTGTGTTATAACCTCACCTTGTTACAGTGCTATAACCTCACCTTGTTACAGTGTTATAACCTCACCTTGTTACTGTGTTATAACCTCACCTTGTTACTGTTCTATAACCTCACCTTGTTACTGTGTTATAACCTCACCTTGTTACTGTTCTATAACCTCACCTTGTTACTGTTCTATAACCTCACCTTGTTACTGTTCTATAACCTCACCTTGTTACTGTGTTATAACCTCACCTTGTTACTGTGCTATAACCTCACCTTGTTACTGTGTTATAACCTCACCTTGTTACTGTGTTATAATCTCACCTTGTTACTGTGCTATAACCTCACCTTGTTACTGTGTTATAACCTCACCTTGTTACTGTTCTATAACCTCACCTTGTTACTGTGTTATAACCTCACCTTGTTACTGCTCTATAACCTCACCTTGTTACTGTGTTATAACCTCACCTTGTTACTGTTCTATAACCTCACCTTGTTAATGTGCTATAACCTCACCTTGTTACTGTTCTATAACCTCACCTTGTTACTGTGTTATAACCTCACCTTGTTACTGTGCTATAACCTCACCTTGTTACTGTGTTATAACCTCACCTTGTTACTGTGTTATAATCTCACCTTGTTACTGTGCTATAACCTCACCTTGTTACTGTGTTATAACCTCACCTTGTTAATGTTCTATAACCTCACCGTGTTACTGTTCTATAACCTCACCTTGTTACTGTTCTATAACCTCACCTTGTTACTGTGTTATAACCTCACCTTGTTACTGTGTTATAATCTCACCTTGTTACTGTGTTATAACCTCACCTTGTTACTGTTCTATAACCTCACCTTGTTACTGTGTTATAACCTCACCTTGTTACTGCTCTATAACCTCACCTTGTTACTGTGTTATAACCTCACCTTGTTACTGTTCTATAACCTCACCTTGTTAATGTGCCATAACCTCACCTTGTTACTGTGCTATAATCTCACCTTGTTACTGTGCTATAACCTCACCTTGTTACTGTGCTATAACCTCACCTTGTTACTGTGTTATAACCTCACCTTGTTACTGTGCTATAACCTCACCTTGTTACTGTGTTATAACCTCACCTTGTTACTGTGCTATAACCTCACCTTGTTACTGTGCTATAACCTCACCTTGTTACTGTGCTATAACCTCACCTTGTTACAGTGCTATAACCTCACCTTGTTACTGTGCTATAACCTCACCTTGTTACTGTGTTATAACCTCACCTTGTTACTGTGTTATAACCTCACCTTGTTACTGTGCGATAACCTCACCTTGTTACTGTGTTATAACCTCACCTTGTTACTGTGCTATAACCTCACCTTGTTACTGTGTTATAACCTCACCTTGTTACTGTTCTATAACCTCACCTTGTTACTGTGCTATAACCTCACCTTGTTACTGTGTTATAACCTCACCTTGTTACTGTGCTATAACCTCACCTTGCTACTGTGTTATAACCTCACCTTGTTACTGTGCTATAAACTCACCTTGTTACTGTGCTATAACCTCACCTTGTTACTGTGCTATAACCTCACCTTGTTACTGTGCTATAACCTCACCTTGTTACTGTGTTATAACCTCACCTTGTTACTGTGCTATAACCTCACCTTGTTACTGTGTTATAACCTCACCTTGTTACTGTGCTATAACCTCACCTTGTTACTGTGCTATAATCTCACCTTGTTACAGTGCTATAACCTCACCGTGTTACTGTGCGATAAAGGTCCCTCTGGTGCAGCTTCCTGGACTGTGTAAGTGTTATGTCTTGCCCTTCCTGGCTCTGTCACGCTGTGTTTTCAGCTTGGCAGCTCTGTGGAGCGTTCCCTGCTCAGGCATTTCCTCCAGCCTGTACCCTGCCCTGAGTCCCAAATGGCACTGGTCAACAGTAGTGCACTATACAGGGAATAGGGATCTGGTCAACAGTAGTGTACTATACAGGGAATAGGGATCTGGTCAACAGTAGTGCACTATACAGGGAATAGGGTGCCATTTCAGATGTAACCCTGGTTCCTTTCCCTCTCCTCTGACACGGACTAGCCTGCCACTCTGAGTTAGCCTTCTCTCTTCTCTCTTCTTCTCCTCTCCTCTCTTCTCTCCTCTCCTCTCCTCTCCTCTCCTCTCCTCTCCTCTCCTCTCCTCTCCTCTCCTCTCCACTCCTCTCCTCTCCTCTGACACGGACTTGCCTGCCACTCTGAGTTAGCCTTCTCTCTTCTCTCTTCTTCTCCTCTCCTCTCCTCTCTTCTCCTCTCCTCTCCTCTCCTCTCCTCTCCTCTCCTCTCCTCTCCTCTCCTCTCCTCTCCTCTCCTCTCCTCTCCTCTGACACGGACTTGCCTGCCACTCTGAGTTAGCCTTCTCTCTTCTCTCCTCCTCTCCTCTCCTCTCCTCTCCTCTCCTCTCCTCTCCTCTCCTCTCCTCTCCTCTCTCCTCTACTTCTCTCTCCTCCCCTTCTCATCTCCTCTCCTCTCTCTTCTCCTCTCCTCTCCTCTGCTCTGCTCTGCTCTGCTCTCCTCTCCTCTCCTCTCCTCTCCTCTCCTCTCCTCTCCTCTCCTCTCCTCTCCTCTCCTCCTCCCCTTCTCCTCTCCTCTCCTCTCCTCTCCTCTCCTCTCCTCTCCTCTCCTCTTCACTTCTCTTCTCTTCTCTTCTCTTCTCTTCTCTTCTCTTCTCTTCTCTTCTCTTCTCTTCTCCTCTCTTCTCTTCTCTTCTCTCCTCACATTCCCTGTCCTCTCATCTCCTATGCAGTGCCGAGTTAAAGATTAAAAAATTTAAAAAATAAAATAAATACGCAGTGAATAGTCAAATTAACATGTTGTCGTGTCTTTGGCATCATTAAGTTGAAGACTGTTATTTTATCAAATCAATTCTCTGTAATTATTATTACTTGATTAAACTAATCATGTAAATGTAATTAACTAGGAAGTCGGGGCACCAAGGAAAATCTTCACATTACAAAGTTATAATTTTCCTAATATAGATATTTTAATATCTGATCAATTAGTCTTCTAATTAATGAATTATTCTTTACCTCACGTTAGTCTCATTCCAAACGTCGTAAATTGTTGTTATCTGCACGAACCCAGTCTTCACTATGAATCATCCATACATCAATTGTCTTAATCATTTATTTACTAACTAACTAAATAATCGCAGAAATGCATAACAAACAGTAGATATGGTTACAAGGAAATGATAGGTGATGTGCCCTAGTGGGCTAAACCGATATGGCGGCTTGGTAGACAAAGGGACTGAGAAGGACGCGACAGACAAAATACACTACAGTCGTGGCCAAAAGGTGACACAAATATTAATTTCCACAAAGTTTGCTGCTTCAGTGTCTTTAGATATTTTTGTCAGATGTTACTATGGAATACTGAGGTATAATTACAAGCATTTCACAAGTGTCAAAGGCTTTTATTGACAATTACATGAAGTTGATGCAAAGAGTCAATATTTGCAGTGCTGACCCTTCTTTATCAAGACCTCTGCAATCCGCCCTGGGCATGCTGTCAATTAACTTCAGGGCCACATCCTGACTGATGGCAGCCCATTCTTGCATAATCAATGCTTGGAGTTTGTCAGAATTTGTGGGGTTTTGTTTGTTTACCCGCCTCTTGAGGATTGACCACAAGTTCTATATGGGATTAAGGTCTGGGGAGTTTCCTGGCCATGGACCCAAAATATCAATGTTTTGTTCCCCGAGCCGAATATCAGTATGTCCCTGATGTTTTTCCTGGAGAGAAGTGGCTTCTTTGCTGCCCTTCTTGACACCAGGTCATCCTCCAAAAGTCTTCGCCTCACTGTGTGTGCAGATGCACTCACACCGGCCTGCTGCCATTCCTGAGCAAGCTCTGTACTGGTGGTGCGCCGATCCCACAGCTGAATCAACTTTAGGAGACGGTCCTGGCGCTTGCTGGACTTTCTTGGGTGCCCTGAATCCTTCTTCACAACAATTGAACTGCTCTCCTTGAAGTTCTTGATGATCCGATAAATTGTTGATTTAGGTGCAATCTTACTGGCAGCAATATCCTTGCCTGTGAAGCCCTTTTTGTGCAAAGCAATGATGACGGAACGTGTTTCCTTGCAGGTAACCATGGTTGACAGAGGAAGAACAATGATTCCAAGCGCCACCCTCCTTTTGAAGCATCCAGTCTGTTATTCAAACTCAATCAGCATGACAGAGTGATCTCCAGCCTTGTCCTCGTCAACACTCACACCTGTGTTAACGAGAGAATCACTGACATGATGTCAGCTGGTCCTTTTGTGGCAGGGCTGAAATGCAATGGAAATGTTTTGGGGGGATTCAGTTCATTTGCATGGCAAAGAGCGACTTTGCTATTAATTGCAATTCATCTGATCACTCTTCATAACATTCTGGAGTATATGCAAATTGCCATCATACAAACTGAGGCAGCAGACTTTGTGAAAATTTATATTTGTGTTACTCTCAAAACTTTTGGCCACAACTGTACACAGTTGATAATTATAATAATTGAAATGCTAATCCTTTGCACATGAACGCTCACTCATTCGGGAATACTTTGCAATCAATCAATATATTTACGCTCAGTGTGTCCTCATGATCTCTGTTGGAATCGTTTGTCTTTCTGTTGGAAAGTTCATCTGAACTTCTCTCTCTCTCTCCCAGTCTTTCATTGTTAGAATGGATACTTCAGAGTCCCATTCTGAAATGATCTTATAGAATAGATGTTTCGGCGGTTGTCGGTCTTCGCATTCAGTCGATTTTCTAGCTACAGACTAGTAATTAGTATCGAAGATTTGCTCTTATTCTGTCGGTATCGATAGTCTCAGAGTTTAACCATTTTTCACCAGTGTAGCCAATGCTCCACGTGGTTTGGTTAGGAATTCAAAAACCGAGGAATGCATGGTCTCTACTCAAACCTTAGCCCTCTCGTGGTTATCGAGGTACGCTGGTCTGAAGGGAATTCCTCCAGGTGGGGGTTATATTCGTAACAGTAAAAATGCTGTCCCATGACGCCAGATCAATGTCTGTGCTCATGGGACGGGCCAACGACTTAGTTAAACTCCAAAGGGAATTGGATTCTCTTTCATTAAACAGTTTAAAATCACATTACATCATTTCACAAATAGTTTCATCTTTACTCATTCATTTTATACAATAATTAGATGCAAATCTCATAACGGAAACTCTTGTATAAACAGAGTTATGGTAATGTGGTAATATTGTCTCACAATGAGGTCACAAACATTAAAGAAAACGGACCGGGTCGTAGCTGGATTCTCCACCGACCGTTTACACATTCTCCAAAACATGGACATTGTTCAGTTCTCAAGTTCTGTGATGTAGAAGTTAATTTGTTCTACTGTGAACCCTTTCTCTCTCTATACCGCATGGCCGGGGGGGGAAAGAGAGTCTCCTTAGGAATTTACGACCTGAGATAACAGAACCTGGGTGTAGGGGGAAGAGATAGGTGGTGAGAGAGAGCGAGTTGGTGCTGGCTATATCCAAAGAGGGCCACGTCATGACAATAGCTATATACATGGAGTACCAGGTAATAACATGGCTATATACAGAGAGTACCAGGTAATAACATGGCTATATAGAAAGGAGTACCAGGTAATAACATGGCTATATACATGGAGTACCAGGTAATAACATGGCTATATACAGAGAGTACCAGGTAATAACATGGCTTTATACAGGGATTACCAGGTAATAACATGGCTATATACAGGGAGTACCAGGTAATAACATGGCTTTATACAGGGATTACCAGGTAATAACATGGCTATATACAGGGAGTACCATGTAATAACATGGCTATATACAGAGAGTACCAGGTAATAACATGGCTATATAGAAGGGAGTACCAGGTAATAACATGGCTTTATACAGGGAGTACCAGGTAATAACATGGCTATATACAGAGAGTACCAGGTAATAACATGGCTTTATACAGGGATTACCAGGTAATAACATGGCTATATACAGGGAGTACCAGGTAATAACATGGCTTTAAACAGGGAGTACCAGGTAATAACATGGCTTTATACAGGGAGTACCAGGTAATAATATGGCTTTATACAGGGAGTACCAGGTAATAACATGGCTTTATACAGGGAGTACCAGGTAATAACACAGCTTTATACAGGGAGTACCAGGTAATAACATGGCTTTATACAGGGAGTACCAAGTAATAACATGGCTATATACAGGGAGTACCAGGTAATAACATGGCTTTATACAGGGAGTACCAGGTAATAATATGGCTTTATACAGGGAGTACCAGGTAATAACATGGCTTTATACAGGGAGTACCAGGTAATAACACAGCTTTATACAGGGAGTACCAGGTAATAACATGGCTTTATACAGGGAGTACCAGGTAATAACATGGCGATATATAAAGGGAGTACCAGGTAATAACATGGCTTTATACAGGGAGTACCAGGTAATAATATGGCTTTATACAGGGAGTACCAGGTAATAACATGGCTTTATACAGGGAGTACCAGGTAATAACACAGCTTTATACAGGGAGTACCAGGTAATAACATGGCTTTATACAGGGAGTACCAGGTAATAACACGGCTTTATACAGGGAGTACCAGGTAATAGCATGGCTTTATACAGGGAGTACCAGGTAATAACATGGCTTTATACAGGGAGTACCAGGTAATAACATGGCTTTATACAGGGAGTACCAGGTAATAGCATGGCTTTATACAGGGAGTACCAGGTAATAACATGGCTTTATACAGGGAGTACCAGGTAATAACATGGCTTTATACAGGGAGTACCAGGTAATAACATGGCTATATACAGAGAGTACCAGGTAATAACATGGCTATATACAGAGAGTACCAGGTAATAACATGGCTTCATACAGGGAGTACCAGGTAATAACATGGCTATATACAGGGAGTACCAGGTAATAACACGGCTTTATACAGGGAGTACCAGGTAATAACATGGCTTTATACAGGGAGTACCAGGTAATAACATGGCTTTATACAGGGAGTACCAGGTAATAACATGGCTTTATACAGGGAGTACCAGTACTGACTCGATGTGCAGTGGTACCAGGTAATAACATGGCTTTATACAGGGAGTACCAGGTAATAACATGGCTTTATACAGGGAGTACCAGTACTGACTCGATGTGCAGTGGTACCAGGTAATAACATGGCTTTATACAGGGAGTACCAGGTAATAACATGGCTTTATACAGGGAGTACAAGTACTGACTCGATGTGCAGTGGTACCAGGTAATAACATGGCTATATACAGGGAGTACCAGGTAATAACATGGCTATATACAGGGAGTACCAGTACTGAGTCGATGTGCAGTGGTACCAGGTAATAACATGGCTTTATACAGGGAGTACCAGGTAATAACATGGCTTTATACAGGGAGTACCAGGTAATAACATGGCTATATACAGGGAGTACCAGGTAATAACATGGCTATATACAGGGAGTACCAGTACTGCGTTGATGTGCAGTGGTACCAGGTAATAACATGGCTATATACAGGGAGTACCAGGTAATAACATGGCTATATACAGGGAGTACCAGGTAATAACATGGCTTTATACAGGGAGTACCAGGTAATAACATGGCTATATACAGGGAGTACCAGTACTGAGTTGATGTGCAGTGGTACCAGGTAATAACATGGCTTTATACAGGGAGTACCAGGTAATAACATGGCTTTATACAAGGAGTACCAGGTAATAACATGGCTTTATACAGGGAGTACCAGGTAATAACATGGCTTTATACAGGGAGTACCAGTACTGAGTCGATGTGGTACCAGGTAATAACATGGCTTTATACAGGGAGTACCAGTACTGAGTCGATGTGGTACCAGGTAATAACATGGCTATATACAGGGAGTACCAGTACTGACTCGATGTGGTACCAGGTAATAACATGGCTTTATACAGGGAGTACCAGGTAATAACATGGCTATATACAGGGAGTACCAGTACTGACTCGATGTGCAGTGGTACCAGGTAATAACATGGCTTTATACAGGGAGTACCAGGTAATAACATGGCTATATACAGGGAGTACCAAGTAATAACATGGCTTTATACAAGGAGTACCAGGTAATAACATGGCTTTATACAGGGAGTACCAGGTAATAACATGGCTTTATACAGGGAGTACCAGTACTGAGTCGATGTGGTACCAGGTAATAACATGGCTTTATACAGGGAGTACCAGTACTGACTCGATGTGGTACCAGGTAATAACATGGCTTTATACAGGGAGTACCAGGTAATAACATGGCTATATACAGGGAGTACCAGTACTGACTCGATGTGGTACCAGGTAATAACATGGCTTTATACAGGGAGTACCAGTACTGACTCGATGTGCAGGGAACCAGGTAATTGAGGAAGCTAAAGTGCCTTCAGAAAGTATTCATAGCCATTGACTTATTTCACATTTTGTTACAGCCTGAATTCATAATAATAATAATAATAAAATATATTTCCTCACGTGTCTACACACAGTACCCCATAACGACAAAGTGAAAACTTTGCAAATTTATTGAAAATGGAATAGAGAAATTATGAATTTACATAACTATTCACACCCCTGAGTCAATACTTTTTACAAGCACCTTTTGCATTGATTACAGCTGTGTCTTTCTGGGTAAGTCTCTAAGAGCTTTCCACAGTTGGATTGTGCAACATTTTCCCATTATTATTTTCGAGATTCTTCAAGCTCTGTCAAATTGGTTGTTGATCATTGCTAGACAACCATTTTCAGATCTTGCCATAGATTTTCAAGTAGATTTAAGTCAAAACTGTAACTCGGCCACTCGGGAAAATTCTTGGTGAGCAATTCCAGTGTACATTTGGCCTTGTGTTTAAGGTTATTGTCCTGTTGAAAGGTGAATTCATCTCCCAGTGTCTGGTGGAAAGCGGACCGAACCAGTTTTTCCTCTAGGATTTTGCCGGTGCTTAAAACTTCTTGTCAATACGGGGGCGCTGTTTTCACTTTGGAAAAAATCGTGCCCAAATGAAACGGCCTAGTACTCTGTTCTAGATCATACAATATGCATATTATTATTACTATTGGATAGAAAACACTCTCAAGTTTCTAAAACTGTTTGAATTATATCTGTGAGTAAAACAGAACTCATTTGGCAGCAAACTTCCATATAGGAAGTGAAAAATCTGAAAACGAGGCTCTGTTTCAGGGCCTGCCTATTCAACTGGCTTTTATTTATCGATATGCATGCACATCATACGCCTTCCACTAGATGTCAACAGGCAGTGGAAGGTGGAATGGGGTGTCTAGCTTGATCTGAGGCCGAACAAGAGCTTTTGGAGTGACTGGTCCGGTATTTTCTTTGTCTTCGACGGCGTGCGAGGGACCTCGACATTGTCTTCTGAAAAGCGTTCGGTATACACGGCGAATATCTCCGGCTCTGATTTTATTTGATACATATGATAATAACATCATAAAGTAGGTTTTTTCAACCGAGTTTTATCAGTTTATTCAACGTTTATTGGGACTTTTGGAGTTTTCCGTTCTTTGCGCCAAGAGAGGATGGGAATGTTAGCAACCTTGGCTAGCATTGTGGCGCAAATTCGACAGAAGAAATGGACATTCTAAAACCAAACAACGATTTATTCTGGAAATAGGACTCCTTGTACAACATTCTGATGGAAGTTCAGCAAAAGTAAGACAACATTTATGATGTTATTTCGTATTTCTGTGTAATATGTTGATGTCTATTCTCCACCGTGTTGGTGAGCACTGTCTCACAATAACCCAAGCTGTATGTTATGGTAAAGTTATTTTAAAAAATCTAACACAGCGGTTGCATTAAGAACCAGTGTATCTTTCATTTGCCATACAACAAGTATTTTTATGTAAATTATGATGAGTTCTTTGCTCAGATTAGGTGAGTGTCCAAAATATCTCCGGAGATTCTGGTGAATCGTTGCTACGTATTCACAATGTATAACCAGGATTTGTAGCTATAAATATGCACATTTTCGAACAAAACATAAATGTATTGTATAACATGATGTTATAAGACTGTCATCTGATGAAGTTGTCCAAAGGTTAGTGATTAATTTTATATCTTTTGCTGGTTTTTGCGAAAGCTACCTTTGCGGTGAATAAATGCCGTTGTGTGTTTGGCTATTGTGGTAACCTAATATAATTCTATATTGTGTTTTTTCTGTAAAACACTTAAAAAATCGGAAATATTGGCTGGATTCACAAGATGTTTATCTTTCATTTGCTGTACTCCATGTATTTTTCATAAATGTTTTATGATCAGTATTTATGTATTTCACGTTGCTCTCTGTAATTATTCTGGCTGCTTTGGTGCTATTTTTGATGGTGGCTGCAATGTAAAACTATGATTTATACCTCAAATATGCACATTTTCGAACAAAACATAAATGTATTGTATAACATGTTATAAGACTGTCATTTGATGAAGTTGTTTCTTAGTTGTGACAAATTTTATCTCTATTTTGTCGGTTTTGTGAATGCTACCTATGCGGTAGAAACATGGTGAAAATATGCGGTTGTGTGTTTGGCTATTGTGGTTAGCTAATAGAAATACATATTGTGTTTTCGCTGTAAAACATTTTAAAAATCGGAAATGATGGCTGGATTCACAAGATGTTTATCTTTCATTTGCTGTATTGGACTTGTGATTTCATGAAAATTATATTATATGATATCCCTGTCCCGTTAGGCTAGGCTATGCTAGTCAGCTTTTTTGATGAGGAGGATCCCGGATCCGGGAGGGTGATGAAGTAGAGGTTAACTCCATTCCCTTTCTTTTTGATCCTGAAAAACTCCCCAGTCCTTAAGGATTACAAGCATACCCATAACATGATGCAGCCACGACTATGCTTGAAAATATGTAGAGTGGTACCTAGTAATGTGTTGTATTGGATTTGTCCCAAACATAACACGTTGTATTCAGGACAAAAAGTCAGTTGCTTTGCCACATTTTTTGCATTATTAGTTTAGTGCCTTGTTGCAAACAGGAATATTTGTTTTCTGTACAGACTTCCTTCTTTTCACTCTGTCATTTAGGTTAGTATTGTGGAGTAACTACAATGTTGTTGATCCATCCTCAGTGTTCTCCTATCACAGCCATTAAACTCCGTAACTGTTTTAAAGTCACCATTGGCCTCAAGGAGAAATCCCTGAGCAGTTTCCTTCCTTTCCGGCAGCTGAGTTAGGAAGGACGCCTGTATCTTTGTAGTGACTGGTTGTATTGATACACCATCCAAAGTGTAATGAATAACTTCAACATGCTGAAAGGGATATTCAAGGTCTGCTTTTTTCTCACCTATCTGCCAATATGTGCCCTTCTTGCCAGGCATTGGCAAATCTTCCTGGTCTTTGTGGTTGAATCTGTGTTTGAAATTCGCTGCTCGACTGAGAGACCTTACAAATAATTGTACGTGTGGGGTACAGAGATGAGGTAGTCATTCAAAAATAAATGTTAAACACTATGACTGTGTGGAGCGGGTCGAGAGTTTCAAGTTCCTTGGTGTCCACATCACCAACGAACTATCATGGCCCAAACACACCAAGACAGTCGTGAAGAGGGCACGACAAAATCTTTTCCCCCTCAGGAGACTGAAAAGATTTGGCATGGGTCCTCAGATCCTTAAAAATATATACAGCTGCACCATCGAGAGCATCCTGACCGGTTGCATCACCGCCTGGTATGGCGACTGCTCGGCATCTGACCGTAAGGCGCTACAGAGGGTAGTAAGTACGGCCCAGTACATCACTAGGGCCAAGCTTCCTGCCATCCAGGACCTTTATAACAGGCGGTGTCAGAGGAAAGCACATAAAATTGTCAGAGACTCCAGTCACCCAAGTCAAATACTGTTCTCTCTGCTACCGCACGGCAAACGGTACCGGAGCGCCAAGTCTAGGACCAAAAGGCTCCTTAACAGCTTCTACCCCCAAGCCATTAGACTGCTGAACAATTTATAAAATGGCCACCGGACTATTTACTGTACATTGACCCCCCCCCCCCCCCCATTTGTTTTGTACACTGCTGCTACTCGCTGTTTATTATCTATGCATAGTCACTTCACACCTACCTATATTTACAGATTAACCTGTAGCCCCGCACACTGACTCGGTACCGGTACCCCCTGTATATAGCCTCGTTATTGTTATTTTAATGTGTTACTTTTTTATTATTTTTTACTTTAGTTTATTCAGTAAATATTTTCTTAACTCTTTCTTGAACTGCATTGTTGGTTAAGGGCTTGTAAGTAACCATTTCACTGTAAGGTCTACACTTGTAGTTGTATTCGGCGCATGTGACTAATAAAGTTTGATTTGATTTGATTGCACATGCAACTTATTATGTGACTTGTTCAGCACATATTTACTCCTGAACTAATTTAGGCTTGACACAACAAAGGGGTTGAATACTTATTGACTCAATATATTTCAGCTTTACATTTTTTACAATTTTTTTTACATTTCCAAAAATTATGGGATATTGTGTGTAGGCCAGTGACACACAATCTCAATTTAATACATTTTAAATTCAGGCTGTAACAACAAAATGTGAAAAAAGTAAAGGGGTCTGAATTATTTCTGAAAGGCACTGTACTGTACATATATGTAGGGGTAAAGTGACTAGGAAACAGGATGGATAATAGACAGTAGCAGCAGTGTGTGTGTGTGTGTGTGTGTGTGTGTGTGTGTGTGTGTGTGTGTGTGTGTGTGTGTGTGTGTGTGTGTGTGTGTGTGTGTGTGTGTGTGTGTGTGTGTGTGTGTGTGTGTGTGTGTGTGTGTGTGTGTGTGTGGCCTTGTGAATGTTAAAGTGTTTAAAGGTATTACATCAGCTCCGGAGAGCGAGATCACACAGTCATCCGGAAAAGCTGGTGCTCTCATGCATGGTTCAGTGTTGCTTGCCTCGAAGCGAGCATAGTAGGCATTTAGCCCGTCTGGTAGGCTTGCGTCGTTGGGCAGCTCGAAGGTTGGGTTTCCCTTTGTAATTCGTGATAGTTTGCAAGCCCTGCCACATCCATTGAGTGTCAGAGCCGGCGTAGTTGGATTCGAACTTAGTCCTGTATTGACATTTTGCCTGTTTGATGGCTCGTCGGAAGTTGAGCGTCTTGTCGTGTTGCAATGCTAACATGCATCCCAAATGGCACCCTATTCTCATAGGGCTCTGGTCAAAAGTTGTGCACTACATAGGGAAAAGGGTACCATTTGAGATGCATCCAGAGTGTGCTGTTGAAGCATCCTCCATTCTCATCGTGCCCACCGCTAATCGACGCTAATAGAATTAGCATTCTCCAATGCATATCATTAGGTAAATAGCGGTAGCGCTGGAGAGAGTCCCTTGGCCCTGTACTCCATAGAACAGCAGTGTGAGTGATTGAATCAGCTTAGCCAGGGTGACAGTGTTGAGAGGTGGGACTGTGGCACGCACTGTGTCTCCGGAGTGCAGTAGGGGTGGATGGGGGGGGCATGTTCTTCATACTAACACCGTTCATTAACTCTCAGTTCACAGGTGTGATGGTGAATATGATTGTATTATAGTATCTGACTGTACTACAGGACTGAACAACAAGGCAGGTGTATGAAAGGAACATCATCTCTCTACCATCTGTACACCAGACTTCAGACAGTGTAGCCACCGTAGTCTGTGTTGTGGTGTATATGTAACAGGGTTGGTTATGTTTCCACTTGCCTCTAAAGAAATGTGTATTTGATGTTCAAGCATTCTTATTGGTTAGTTCAACTCTGATGACAATAAGGGGTGTTGTGATTGGCCCCGCTTGCAGATAGGGGGAGATCGCGAACATCAGGTCTTCCCAGTATGAAAATGTGATGCAAGGGGTAGGTCACGTTCTGAATACTGTTTTCTATTTTCTATTTTACAATGTGTACAAGTTTGCTGTACGTTACTGATTTTATACATGTGTGGGTATATGGTACCTGTTAGGGATTGAGGGCCTTTCTGGGATGTGCTTTGGCATATGATTGCTGTAAATAATTGTGTTAGCTAGCATACACCGATGTATTGGTCACATAAGCCACGGCTAACACAGTTGTCTTCATGGTACAGATTTTGCCATCGACAGCCATCAACACTGTTAAGCCCTGCACAACTAACGTGCTGTTTCCCATTTAACAACAGCAGAAATAAATGATGCTCAACTGGGACTACTGGCCGAAGTGATTTATTATGAGAAAACACAACGCATGGAGAGTACATTATACATCTGTTACACTGGTGCCGTGACCCGGATAGATTAAATTATGTTACATATAGTCTGACAACAAAAACCCTGATGAAGACAGCAGGCCCAGACTTGCTGCTATTAATAATAAAGAAGCGTTTTGGGTGGCGCAGTGGTCTAGGGCACTGCATCGCAGCGCTAGCTGTGCCACCAGAGACTCTGGGTTCGCGCCCAGGCTCTGTCGCAGCCGGCCGCGACCGGGAGGTCCGTGGGGCGACGCACAATTGGCCTAGCGTCGTCCGGGTTAGGGAAGGTTTGGCCGGTAGGGATATCCTTGTCTCATCGCGCACCAGCGACTCCTGTGGCGGGCCGGGTGCAGTGCGCGCTAACCAAGGTCGCCAGGTGCACGGTGTTTCCTCCGACACATTGGTGCGGCTGGCTTCCAGGTTGGACGCGCGCTGTGTTAAAACTTCTCTAGGATAGGGGGCAGAGTTTTCACTTAGGGAAAAATAGCGTGCCCAATTTCAACTTCGTTCTACTCATCCCCAGAATATAAGATATGCATATTATTAGTAGATTTGGATAGAAAACACTCTGAAGTTTCTAAAACTGTTTGAATCATATCTGTAAGTATAACAGAACTTATATAGCAGTCAAAACCCTGAGGACTAACCTTTTTTTTTTTTAAGTCACTGTCTGTTCAATGAGTTATTATGGGCAGGCCAGATTTATAATGACTCTATTCTCAGTTCCTACTGCTTCCACTGGATGTCACCAGTCTTGGGAAATAGGTTGAGGTTATTCATTTGTGGAGTGAAGAAGAAGGCCACCAGGAAGTAGAGTAACGTCTTGTGTACTGTTTGAGAGTTGCGCAAGACTAGAAAAGTAGCGTTAGTTTGTTGATCTCCTGTATTGAAAACAGATTGACCCGTCTTCAATTTGATCGATTATTAACGTTTACAAATACCTTAAGTTGTATTACAAAAGTACTTTGAAATGTTTTGGCAAAGTTTAGAGGTAATTTTTTAGATATTTTGAAGTGACTTTGCGCTTATTGGAAGCTGTTTTTTTCGGGTACAACGGCGCCAAATAAATGGACAATTTGGATATATATGGACGGAATTAATCGAACAAAAGGACCATTTGTGATGTTTATGGAACATATTGGAGTGCCAACAAAAGAATCTCGTCAAAGGTAATGCATGTTTTATATTTTATATCTGCGTTTTGAGTAGTGCCGACATGGTTGAAATAGGCTACACTCTCTTTGTTGACATTGTGCTATCATCAGATAATAGCATCTTATGCTTTCGCCGAAAAGCCTTCTTGAAACCTGACATGTTGGCTGGATTCACAACGAGTGTAGCTTTAATTTGGTATCTTATATGTGTGATTTAATGAAAGTTTGATTTTATATAATTATTTTGAATCTGGCGCTCTACATTTTCCCTGGCTATTGGCCAGGTGGGACGCAAGCTATCCCAGAGAGGTATAAGAAGCAGTGCGGCTTGGTTGGGTTGTGTTTCGGAGGACGCATGGCTTTCGACCTTCGTCTCTCCCGAGCCCGTATGGGAGTTGTAGCAATGAGACAAGACAGTAACTACTAACAATTGGATACCACGAAATTGGGGAGAAAAAGGGGGTAAAAATTTAAAAATACATAAAAAATATTTAAAAAGAAGCGTTTTAAATGTACTTCCACTGTCCTCCAACAGTGAAGGAATATTTCCTTGTCTGCCATCTGTACATCAGGGTTTCAGCTGTCTGTAAGCTCTGGCCACTGGCTGGTCTCTAGCCTGACATAGCATCTAGTTGTGTTAATGAAACAGCATCTAGTTGTGTTAATGAAAGCAGCATCTAGTTGTGTTAATGAAAGCAGCATCTAGTTGTGTTAATGAAAGCAGCATCTAGTTGTGTTAATGAAAGCAGCATCTAGTTGTGTTAATGAAAGCAGCATCTAGTTATATTAATGAAAGCAGCATCTAGTTGTGTTAATGAAAGCAGCATCTAGTTGTAGTAATGAAAGCAGCATCTAGTTGTATTAATGAAAGCAGCATCTAGTTGTATTAATGAAAGCAGCATCTAGTTGTGTTAATGAAAGCAGCATCTAGTTGTATTAATGAAAGCAGCATCTAGTTGTGTTAATGAAAGCAGCATTTAGTTGTGGTAATGAAAGCAGCATCTAGTTGTATTAATGAAAGCAGCATCTAGTTGTATTAATGAAGGCAGCATCTAGTTGTGTTAATGAAAGCAGCATCTAGTTGTAGTAATGAAAGCAGCATCTAGTTGTGTTAATGAAAGCAGCATCTAGTTGTATTAATGAAAGCAGCATCTAGTTGTGTTAATGAAAGCAGCATCTAGTTGTGTTAATGAAAGCAGCATCTAGTTGTATTAATGAAAGCAGCATCTAGTTGTATTAATGAAAGCAGCATCTAGTTGTATTAATGAAAGCAGCATCTAGTTGTTAATGAAAGCAGCATCTAGTTGTATTAATGAACGCAGCATCTAGTTGTTAATGAAAGCAGCATCTAGTTGTGTTAATGAAACAGCATCTAGTTGTATTAATGAACGCAGCATCTAGTTGTTAATGAAAGCAGCATCTAGTTGTATTAATGAAAGCAGCATCTAGTTGTGTTAATGAAACAGCATCTAGTTGTATTAATGAAAGCAGCATCTAGTTGTTAATGAAAGCAGCATCTAGTTGTATTAATGAACGCAGCATCTAGTTGTTAATGAAAGCAGCATCTAGTTGTATTAATGAAAGCAGCATCTAGTTGTGTTAATGAAAGCAGCATCTAGTTGTATTAATGAAGGCAGCATCTAGTTGTAGTAATGAATCAGCATCTAGTTGTGTTAATGAAAGCAGCATCTAGTTGTGGTAATGAAAGCAGCATCTAGTTGTGTTAATTAAAGCAGCATCTAGTTGTATTAATGAAAGCAGCATCTAGTTGTGTTAATGAAAGCAGCATCTAGTTGTATTAATGAAAGCAGCATCTAGTTGTATTAATGAAAGCAGCATCTAGTTGTGTTAATGAAAGCAGCATCTAGTTGTGTTAATGAAAGCAGCATCTAGTTGTATTAATGAAAGCATTATCTAGTTGTATTAATGAAAGCAGCATCTAGTTGTATTAATGAAAGCAGCATCTAGTTGAATTAATGAAAGCAGCATCTAGTTGTATTAATGCAAGCAGCATCTAGTTGTGTTAATGAAAGCAGCATCTAGTTGTATTAATGAAAGCAGCATCTAGTTGAATTAATGAAAGCAGCATCTAGTTGTGTTAATGAAAGCAGCATCTAGTTGTGTTAATGAAAGCAGCATCTAGTTGTATTAATGAAGGCAGCATCTAGTTGTGGTAATGAAAGCAGCATCTAGTTGTATTAATAAAAGCAGCATCTAGTTGTTAATGAAAGCAGCATCTAGTTGTATTAATGAAAGCAGCATCTAGTTGTATTAATGAAAGCAGCATCTAGTTGTGTTAATGAAAGCAGCATCTAGTTGTATTAATGAAAGCAGCATCTAGTTGTATTAATGAAAGCAGCATCTAGTTGTGTTAATGAAAGCAGCATCTAGTTGTGTTAATGAAAGCAGCATCTAGTTGTATTAATGAAAGCAGCATCTAGTTGTATTAATGAAAGCAGCATCTAGTTGTATTAATGAAAGCAGCATCTAGTTGTATTAATGAAAGCAGCATCTAGTTGTAGTAATGAAAGCAGCATCTAGTTGTATTAATGAAAGCAGCATTTAGTTGTATTAATGAAAGCAGCATCTAGTTGTATTAATGAAAGCAGCATCTAGTTGTATTAATGAAAGCAGCATCTAGTTGTGTTAATGAAAGCAGCATCTAGTTGTGTTAATGAAAGCAGCATCTAGTTGTATTAATGAAAGCAGCATCTAGTTGTGTTAATGAAAGCAGCATCTAGTTGTATTAATGAACGCAGCATCTAGTTGTATTAATGAACGCAGCATCTAGTTGTATTAATGAAAGCAGCATCTAGTTGTATTAATGAACGCAGCATCTAGTTGTTAATGAAAGCAGCATCTAGTTGTGTTAATGAAAGCAGCATCTAGTTGTGTTAATGAAAGCAGCATCTAGTTGTGTTAATGAAAGCAGCATCTAGTTGTGTTAATGAAAGCAGCATCTAGTTGTGTTAATGAAAGCAGCATCTAGTTGTGTTAATAAAAGCAGCATCTAGTTGTGTTAATGAAAGCAGCATCTAGTTGTATTAATGAAAGCAGCATCTAGTTGTATTAATGAAAGCAGCATCTAGTTGTATTAATGAAAGCAGCATCTAGTTGTAGTAATGAAAGCAGCATCTAGTTGTATTAATGAAAGCAGCATCTAGTTGTGTTAATGAAAGCAGCATCTAGTTGTGTTAATGAAAGCAGCATCTAGTTGTGTTAATGAAAGCAGCATCTAGTTGTATTAATGAAAGCAGCATCTAGTTGTATTAATGAAAGCAGCATCTAGTTGTATTAATGAAAGCAGCATCTAGTTGTAGTAATGAAAGCAGCATCTAGTTGTATTAATGAAAGCAGCATCTAGTTGTGTTAATGAAAGCAGCATCTAGTTGTGTTAATGAAAGCAGCATCTAGTTGTGTTAATGAAAGCAGCATCTAGTTGTGTTAATGAAAGCAGCATCTAGTTGTGTTAATAAAAGCAGCATCTAGTTGTGTTAATGAAAGCAGCATCTAGTTGTATTAATGAAAGCAGCATCTAGTTGTATTAATGAAAGCAGCATCTAGTTGTGTTAATGAACGCAGCATCTAGTTGTAGTAATGAAAGCAGCATCTAGTTGTAGTAATGAAAGCAGCATCTAGTTGTATTAATGAAAGCAGCATCTAGTTGTATTAATGAAAGCAGCATCTAGTTGTGTTAATGAAAGCAGCATCTAGTTGTATTAATGAAAGCAGCATCTAGTTGTGTTAATGAAAGCAGCATCTAGTTGTAGTAATGAAAGCAGCATCTAGTTGTGTTAATGAAAGCAGCATCTAGTTGTATTAATGAAAGCAGCATCTAGTTGTATTAATGAAAGCAGCATCTAGTTGTGTTAATGAAAGCAGCATCTAGTTGTATTAATGAAAGCAGCATCTAGTTGTATTAATGAAAGCAGCATCTAGTTGTATTAATGAAAGCAGCATCTAGTTGTAGTAATGAAAGCAGCATCTAGTTGTATTAATGAAAGCAGCATCTAGTTGTATTAATGAAAGCAGCATCTAGTTGTATTAATGAAAGCAGCATCTAGTTGTGTTAATGAAAGCAGCATCTAGTTGTATTAATGAAAGCAGCATCTAGTTGTATTAATGAAAGCAGCATCTAGTTGTGTTAATGAAAGCAGCATCTAGTTGTATTAATGAAAGCAGCATCTAGTTGTATTAATGAACGCAGCATCTAGTTGTATTAATGAAAGCAGCATCTAGTTGTATTAATGAAAGCAGCATCTAGTTGTATTAATGAACGCAGCATCTAGTTGTGTTAATGAAAGCAGCATCTAGTTGTATTAATGAAAGCAGCATCTAGTTGTATTAATGAAAGCAGCATCTAGTTGTATTAACTACTCACGGTAAATACTGTCCAACATCAACCAACGTTAGCAACAGTCAGATGCGGGCGCAGCATGCGACGTGGGATTTGTTTTGTGTGAAAACAAGGCGGAAGGCAGCACTCGGGATATTTTTCAGCCTTCTAAGAGGACCAAATCTGAAGTGTGGTCGTTATTCTACAATGTAGAAAATAGTACGAATAAAGAAAGACCCTTGAATGAGTAGGTGTTATAAAACTTTTGACCGGTAGTGTATATATATTTCAAAACTGAGGTTGGAATTGTACTGTGGAATTGTGAAAACTATGATAATGCCCTTTTAGTGTAAGAGCTGTTTGAAAAGCCTCTTTTGGTGGGATGGAGTTTTGGCCTGCCTTGTGACATCACCGGGTGGTAAACTAGTTAATAGACCAATAAGAAAGAGTGTTCCAAACCTCTCTGCCAATAACAGCTAGTTTTCAGTTTTCCCCTCCCCTATCAGACCAGTCCCAGACAGTTTGCTAAGAAGCTGGAGACTCATACCTCCCTCACTAGCTTTAAGCATCAGCTGTCAGAGCAGCTCACAGATCACTGCACCTGTGCATAGCCCATCTGTAAATAGCCCATCCTACTACCTCATCCCCATACTGTTATTTATTTAAAAAATGTTGCTCCTTTGCACCCCTGTATCTCTACTTGCACATTCATCTTCTGCACATCTATCACTCCAGTGTTTAATTGCTATATTGTAATTACTTCGCCACCATGGCCTATTTATTGCCTTACCTTCCTAATCTTACCTCATTTGCACACACTGTATATAGATTTATTTTATTGTATTATTGACTGTATGTTTGTTTACTCCATGTGTAACTCTGTGTTGTTGTATGTGTCGAACTGCTTTGCTTTATCTTGGCCAGGTCTCAGTTGTAAATGAGAACTTGTTCTCAACTGGCCTGTCTGGTTAAATAAAGGTGAAATAAATAAAGAAGCACATTTTTGTTTATTTTTAACCATTTAATTTAAAACAATCACAGTAAAGTACTTAATTGTTACCCAGAAATGATTTTATATTGAGATAAAAATGGCTGAATTGGACCTTGCATTTCAAAAGGATATAGGTTTATGTGAGAGAGAGACAGACATAGAGAGAAAGAGAGAGACAGAGAGACAGACAGAGAGAGAGAGACAGAGAGACAGACAGAGAGACAGACAGACAGAGAGAGCGAGAGAGAAAGAGAGAGAGAGAGACAGACAGACAGACAGAGACAGAGACAGAGAGAGAGAGAGAGAGAGAGAGAGAGAGAGAGAGAGAGAGAGAGAGAGAGAGAGAGAGAGAGAGAGAGAGAGAGAGAGAGAGAGAGAGAGAGAGAGAGAGAGAGAGAGAGAGAGAGAGAGAGAGAGAGAGAGAGAGAGAGAGAGAGAGAGAGAGAGAGAGAGAGACACAGAGAGACAGAGAGACAGAGAGACAGAGAGACAGAGACACAGAGAGACAGAGAGACAGAGACACAGAGAGACGGAGAGACGGAGAGGTTAAAATAGAATTCCCTAGGATCAGTAGGGTTAAGATCTCCTGTTCCCCAGTCAGCCAGCGGTGCAGATAGGAGACCGTTCTGTCCTGTTCCCCAGTCAGCCAGCGGTGCAGATAGGAGACTGTTCTGTCCTGTTCCCCAGTCAGCCAGCGGTGCAGATAGGAGACTGTTCTGTCCTGTTCCCCAGTCAGCCAGCGGTGCAGATAGGAGACCGCTCTGTCCTGTTCCCCAGTCAGCCAGCGGTGCAGATAGGAGACCGCTCTGTCCTGTTCCCCAGTCAGCCAGCGGTGCAGATAGGAGACCGCTCTGTCCTGTTCCCCAGTCCCCAGTAACTCCTGTGTGTGGGGGGGGGCGTGGTAACTCCTGTGTGTGTGTGTGGGGGGACAACAACGTGGTAACTCCTGTGTGTGGGGGGGGACATGGTAACTCCTGTGTGTGTGTGGAGGGGGGACGACGATGACGTAACTCCTGTGTGTGGGGGGGGGGGGGGGGGGGTGTTCCTGTAACATCAACTCAGAGAGGAAATGTGGACATTTCAATTCATGAACACTCTTGGCAGTTTGAATTCCTACCCTGATTGAGTTCCATGCAGTTTTTCATACAGGCTACACTGCTACAACACAATACAGTCTGCAGCAATTTCTCCCTTTCCACACAAACCCATTCCGAACCCTCCATCCACACAAACCCATTCCAAACCCTCCATCCACACAAACCCATTCCAAACCCTCCATCCACACAAACCCATTCCAAACCCTCCGTCCACACAAACCCATTCCAAACCCTCCATCCACACAAACCCATTCCAAACCCTCCATCCACACAAACCCATTCCAAACCCTCCATCCACACAAACCCATTTCAAACCCTCCATCCACACAAACCCATTCCAAACCCTCCATCCACACAAACCCATTCCAAACCCTCCATCCACACAAACCCATTCCGAACCCTCCATCCACACAAACCCATTCCAACCCTTCCATTTCTATCCTTTCTCCACTTCATTTAGGACAGTGGTGTTGGGTTAGGGTTAGGGTTAGGGTTAGGGTTAGGGTTGTTCCTCCTCGACCATCTCTCTAGACTCCGTGGTTCTGTGTAGAATCACAGCATTGTTCCCACTCTGGGGTTCACTGTCTATTCTGTTGAGAGGGTGAAAACACTGGATGCAATCCATCATCTCTTGGGTCCCCCCCCCCCCCCAAAAAAAAAAACCTGCATATTGACATGTGGATTTTCTCACACTGCAAAATATACAAAAATACACGTTTCAGAAGTGTGACTTTCCTCATTGTTTGCTGGTATTCTCCAGTGCATAGTGTCTGAGCAGATTCATAACATGATGCATCACCAGTGTGTTCCCAACAGGCCTGGGAAGTGGCTGTCTGGTTAGATGAGGGCAGAAGATAGTGGCTGTCTGCTTAGATGAGGGCAGGAGATAGTGGTTACTGTATAAGGCCTGTGAAGAGGCTGTCTGGTTAGATGAGGGCAGGAGATAGTGGTTACTGTATAAGGCCTGTGAAGTGACTGTCTGGTTAGATGAGGGCAGGAGATAGTGGTTACTGTATAAGGCCTGTGAAGTGACTGTCTGGTTAGATGAGGGCAGGAGATAGTGGTTACTGTATAAGGCCTGGGAAGTGGCTGTCTGGTTAGATGAGGGTAGGAGATAGTGGCTGTCTGGTTAGATGAGGGTAGGAGATAGTGGCTGTCTGGTTAGATGAGGGTAGGAGATAGTGGCTGTCTGGTTAGATGAGGGCAGGAGATAGTGGCTGTCTGGTTAGATGAGGGTAGGAGATAGTGGCTGTCTGGTTAGATGAGGGCAGGAGATAGTGGTTACTGTATAAGGCCTGGGAAGTGGCTGTCTGGTTAGATGAGGGCAGGAGATAGTGGCTGTCTGGTTAGATGAGGGCAGGAGATAGTGGTTACTGTATAAGGCCTGGGATGTGACTGTCTGGTTAGATGAGGGCAGGAGATAGTGGTTACTGTATAAGGCCTGGGAGATAGTGGTTACTGTATAAGGCCTGGGAAGTAGTGGTTACTGTATAAGGCCTGGGAGGTAGTGGTTACTGTATAAGGCCTGGGATGTGACTGTCTGGTAAGATGAGGGCAGGAGATAGTGGTTACTGTATAAGTGTAGACCGATGCATAGTAACACCAATGGTTATATTACTATTGTCTTATAATAGTAACCTAATATATATATATATATACACACACACACATCATCTGGCCCCTAATAGCAGCCTATCAACTGTCTCTATGGTTAATTAGCTGCACGGTGCGCACTGTAGCATTCTCTAGTGTTCTGACTCCAATCCAGTGAGGTAATCCCGGTCCATGTTTTACCGGTAGCGCTCCGGTCAGACGAAGGAGGGGGTCCGGGATGCGCGCTCGTGGATTGGCCGCGACATGCTTGTCACAACCGGAGGAGGCTGGGAAGAAAAGGAGTGTTGTGTATCGAGGCCGTCTCGGGAAAGTGGAACAAAATCACTGCCGCTGGAATGACCGTCCTGGCGGGTCATACATCAGTCGTTTAGTGAGGATATACGCTTACCAGGATATAATGGATGTTGACATTAATCTCTGAGTTTGAGAAAAGGGGGGGACGTTCCATATCGATTTTTTCCCCTGCTGTCTCGGATGCCGCATTTCTTGTTGCTTTGGTCTGTCGCTGGCAGCTGCTCCTCACAGTAATACAAAACACACACTGCTGCTATTGAAAGAGCGGTGTGTGTGTGTGCTGCGATCCAAAAGACCCCCGAATGGAAGGAATTTGTTGATCGCAGCGGAACGGTTTTGGACTCTTTTAATAAGATAAAAGACATTGTCGGTTGTTTGAAAAGCAGGGCCCGTGAGTCTTCGGGTTGACACTAGTGCTAGTTGCCGTTAGCTTGTGTTGCTAACGGAATCAAAGCTGCCTCTGTGAAGTGGATTCACTACCAACACTGAACATTACCTTGACATACAGAAATCACAAACTCAATCAAACAAGTAGCCTCTTTTGGAGGCTCCCCGTTTTACGCAAGAGAGAAGGTATCGTGTAATGGTGACATTTTATCTTCTACCAAATAGCCTTACATTGAGGGGTGGATTAGAAGGAACACCATATTAGTGGAATCAAGTCTGGTTATTTGGTATTGGGCTACTGGAGGCTTCTCAGCCGCCTGCTGTCACACGGTAAAACGACCGACGGTTGGAGCTTCATCTGCACCCGGTGAGTTAAATTAGATGGACCCGTTTGATTCACACAATCGCGCATCTTGGTTACACACTTGTTATGACACTTTGGATGACTGAATAGTGAAATATGGCACATTTAATTATTTTTTATAAGACTTTAGTCGGTTTAACTAGTGAGTGGTTCACTTTCATAAGCCAATGAAGTCCTGGTTGAGTGTAGACTATTTTTCTTTTGGATCCAACATTTTGGAATGAGTGAAAATCAACGCAATTTGTAGTTTTCTGCATTAGCTCGCTCGCTCACTCAACTCTTCACAAGCCTATTGAAATTAAGGTCTGAAAATGGCCCCTTAATCCCCCCCCCCCCCCTACATTATTTTAGCCAATGTCAAATATTAAAGTGCTAGACTAGACAGCATTTAGGAAGTTACTTTGTCATTTCTCCACCGTTGTCCAAATGGCTAAATAACTCAATATATCGAATCAACCTGATGCATTGAATAGAAGATTCAAAGAACGGAACATATTGTATTTTCATTAGCGGTCTGTCTGTGTGTCCTCGGCGATATGGGAGCTGTTCACCTTCTTGGGGCCTGACGCCTGACAGTATTTATATATATTTTTTCATCAATCCGCTCGGTTGACCGAATTACACAGTCACTATTTATTTACAGGAACACAGAAAATAGAGTCCGCTTCACCTTCCTAGTGAAAGGGGGGGTTGGCATCCTCGCTGTAGACTTCGCCAATCTGAGATGACTAGTGTCTATTATAAGGACTGTTACAATGCGCTCCAAACGGAGCATCAACCTTTGACTGGGTGAATTGGGAAGCCGACCGATCTTGCTACTGATAGTCTAGTTTTCCTATTTTATCAGCATAGACACACAAAACCATATTCTGAATTTTGCAAAGAGATAAAGGAGTGTTGTATTCATGTGGTCACTTATCAGATGATCATTCGTGGAACGTGCGCGTATGAAATGCAGCTTCATCCGCTGAGCAAAGGTGTATTTATTAAGTTACTTTCACCTGTTTTTGTTTTAATGGGCTTTCTGGGTATCTATGAGCTAGATGCTATCAGTGATGCCGTGCTGCTCTGTACTCACAGTAGGGACTGCTGAGTGTTGGCACAACAGACACAGTAGATCTGCATTCCTGCTCCATTGATTTCTCTGTTTTTTTAAAAGCTGCTCTCCATGAAACATCCACCAATCACTTTAAATGTGATTGGAGTGGGACGGCCCTATCAGATCACGATGGGACTTGACGGTAGTAAAACCATAAGAGGCTTTAGCGTCTCCGACACAGAACGAAGAATGGTGATGTTAAAGGGTGTTTGACCTCTGACTGATGAGAGCCTACTGGGAGAGGAGTCAGGTCCTACACCAGACACTGGCTTTAGTGGGGAGACTGGGAGAGGAGAGGTCCTACACCAGACACGGGCTTTAGTGGGGAGACTGGGAGAGGAGTCAGGTCCTACACCAGACACTGGCTTTAGTGGGGAGACTGGGAGAGGAGAGGTCCTACACCAGACACTGGCTTTAGTGGGGAGACTGGGAGAGGAGTCCAGTCCTACACCAGACACTGGCTTTAGTGGGGAGACAGGGAGAGGAGGCAGGTCCTACACCAGACACTGGCTTTAGTGGGGAGACTGGGAGAGGAGGCAGGTCCTACACCAGACACTGGCTTTAGTGGGGAGACTGGGAGAGGAGAGGTCCTACACCAGACACTGGCTTTAGTGGGGAGACTGGGAGAGGAGTCAGGTCCTACACCAGACACTGGCTTTAGTGGAGAGACTGGGAGAGGAGTCAGGTCCTACACCAGACACTGGCTTTAGTGGGGAGACTGGGAGAGGAGAGGTCCTACACCAGACACTGGCTTTAGTGGGGAGACTGGGAGAGGAGTCCGGTCCTACACCAGACACTGGCTTTAGTGGGGAGTCTGGGAGAGGAGAGGTCCTACACCAGACACTGGCTTTAGTGGGGAGACTGGGAGAGGAGAGGTCCTACACCAGACACTGGCTTTAGTGGGGAGACTGGGAGAGGAGGCAGGTCCTACACCAGACACTGGCTTTAGTGGGGAGACTGGGAGAGGAGAGGTCCTACACCAGACACAGGCTTTAGTGGGGAGTCTGGGAGAGGAGAGTCCTACACCAGACACTGGCTTTAGTGGGGAGACTGGGAGAGGAGAGGTCCTACACCAGACACTGGCTTTAGTGGGGAGACTGGGAGAGGAGTCAGGTCCTACACCAGACACTGGCTTTAGTGGGGAGACTGGGAGAGGAGGCGGGTCCTACACCAGACACTGGCTTTAGTGGGGAGACTGGGAGAGGAGAGGTCCTACACCAGACACTGGCTTTAGTGGGGAGACTGGGAGAGGAGTCAGGTCCTACACCAGACACTGGCTTTAGTGGAGAGACTGGGAGAGGAGTCAGGTCCTACACCAGACACTGGCTTTAGTGGGGAGACTGGGAGAGGAGAGGTCCTACACCAGACACTGGCTTTAGTGGGGAGACTGGGAGAGGAGTCAGGTCCTACACCAGACACTGGCTTTAGTGGGGAGACTGGGAGAGGAGAGGTCCTACACCAGACACTGGCTTTAGTGGAGAGACTGGGAGAGGAGAGGTCCTACACCAGACACTGACTTTAGTGGGGAGACTGGGAGAGGAGTCAGGTCCTACACCAGACACTGGCTTTAGTGGGGAGACTGGGAGAGGAGAGGTCCTTCACCAGACACTGGCTTTAGTGGGGAGACTGGGAGAGGAGAGGTCCTACACCAGACACTGGCTATAGTGGGGAGACTGGGAGAGGAGACAGTTCCTACACCAGACACTGGCTTTAGTGGGGAGACTGGGAGAGGAGAGGTCCTACACCAGACACTGGCTATAGTGGGGAGTCTGGGATAGGAGGCAGTTCCTACACCAGACACTGGCTTTAGTGGGGAGACTGGGAGAGGAGGCAGGTCCTACACCAGACACTGGCTTTAGTGGGGAGACTAGGGATCTGAACACTTACCAAATCCACTGTATGTCGAAACCTTTTGTTGATTTAAAAAAATGTCTTTATGTCCCTTATTGCCACTAGTGAGTCATCTCAGAAGTTGGCCTCGTGTTCTGATTAGATAGCGTTTAGGGACAGTAGTTGTCCATGGTTCTGCAGCCTACTCGAGTAAGTTGCTCTGCTTGGATACAAATTCTCTTCCAGTTTTCTTTTCTCATTAGTGATATAAAAGGTCTTACACACTCTCCCGGTGTTTGTCCAATGTTACATCCACAAAGAGCAGTAGGTTGTAATCTGTAAACACAACAGGACAACTGATGAAAGCTAGCGTGATTCTGGCTGTGGCTGTGAGTTGGCTAGCCAGAGCTGACTGGGAAATATAGAGGCGGTATTAGCTTCATTAAATATCTGTGTTTATCGCGATGCAAAGACTATTCTGTATGGGTGTTTTGCATTTTGTCAGTGTCTCCTGATGGCCTCTGCTGTTTTAAGTGAAACGACCTACATTTCCTGATATGAATCTGGTGGCATCTGTAGTTGGCCGGCAACGGAGACGGGCTATAGGCCAATCATATTATTCAAACTATCTATAGACCTATCACATAAATTGCATTTGTATAATCTTATGTTTTAAATCAAATCAAATTTTATTGGTCACATACACATGGTTAGCAGATGTTATTGGTCACATACACATGGTTAGCAGATGTTAATGGTTACATACACATGGTTAGCAGATGTTAATGCGAGTGTAGTGAAATGCTTGTGCTTCTAGTTCCGACCGTGCAGTAATATCTAACAAGTAACCTAACAATTTCACAACAAATACCTTATACACACACAAGTGTAAATTAATGAATAAGAATATGTACATACAAATATATGAATGAGTGATGCAGTGATGCAGTAGATGGTATAGAGTACAGTATATACATATGAGATGAGTAATGTAGGGTATATAAACATTAATGTTTCACAATGCAGTTGTTGAGTCGTCAGCATTCAAGGGGCATTAAGAAATCCCAGGTAACTACAATATATATAGCCCTATATACCCTAGGTTAACTACAGTATATATAGCCCTCTATACCCTAGGTTAACTACAGTATATATAGCCCTCTATACCCTAGGTTAACTATAATATATAGCCCTATATACCCTAGGTTAACTACAGTATATATAGCCCTATATACCCTAGGTTAACTATAATATATAGCCCTATATACCCCAGGTTAACTACAGTATATATAGCTCTATATACCCTAGGTTAACTACAGTATATATAGCCCTATATAACCTAGGTTAACTACAGTATATATAGCCCTATATACCCTAGGTTAACTATAATATATAGCCCTATATACCCCAGGTTAACTACAGTATATATAGCTCTATATACCCTAGGTTAACTACAGTATATATAGCCCTATATAACCTAGGTTAACTACAGTATATATAGCCCTATATACCCTAGGTTAACTACAGTATATAGCCCTATATACCCTAGGTTAACTACAGTATATATAGCCCTATATACCCTAGGTTAACTACAGTATATATAGCCCTATATACCCCAGGTTAACTACAGTATATATAGCCCTATATACCCTAGGTTAACTACAGTATATATAGCCCTATATACCCTAGGTTAACTACTATATATAGCCCTATATACCCTAGGTTAACTACAGTATATATAGCCCTATATACCCTAGGTTAACTACTATATATAGCCCTATATACCCTAGGTTAACTACAGTATATATAGCCCTATATACCCTAGGTTAACTACAGTATATATAGCCCTATATACCCTAGGTTAACTACAGTATATATAGCCCTATATACCCTAGGTTAACTACAGTATATATAGCCCTATATACCCTAGGTTAACTACAGTATATATAGCCCTATATACCCCAGGTTAACTACAGTATATATAGCCCTATATACCCCAGGTTAACTACAGTATATATAGCTCTATATACCCTAGGTTAACTACAGTATATATAGCCCTATATAACCTAGGTTAACTACAGTATATATAGCCCTATATACCCTAGGTTAACTACAATATATATAGCCCTATATACCCTAGGTTAACTACAGTATATATAGCCCTATATACCCCAGGTTAACTACAGTATATATAGCCCTATATACCCTAGGTTAACTACAGTATATATAGCCCTATATACCCCAGGTTAACTACAGTATATATAGCCCTATATACCCTAGGTTAACTACAGTATATATAGCCCTATATACCCTAGGTTAACTACAGTATATATAGCCCTATATACCCTAGGTTAACTACAGTATATATAGCCCTATATACCCCAGGTTAACTACAGTATATATAGCCCTATATACCCCAGGTTAACTACAGTATATATAGCTCTATATACCCTAGGTTAACTACAGTATATATAGCCCTATATAACCTAGGTTAACTACAGTATATATAGCCCTATATACCCTAGGTTAACTACAATATATATAGCCCTATATACCCTAGGTTAACTACAGTATATATAGCCCTATATACCCCAGGTTAACTACAGTATATATAGCCCTATATACCCTAGGTTAACTACAATATATATAGCCCTATATACCCTAGGTTAACTACAGTATATATAGCCCTATATACCCCAGGTTAACTACAGTATATATAGCCCTATATACCCTAGGTTAACTACAGTATATATAGCCCTATATACCCCAGGTTAACTACAGTATATATAGCCCTATATACCCTAGGTTAACTACAGTATATATAGCCCTATATACCCTAGGTTAACTACAGTATATATAGCCCTATATACCCTAGGTTAACTACAGTATATATAGCCCTATATACCCTAGGTTAACTACAGTATATATAGCCCTATATACCCTAGGTTAACTACAGTATATATAGCCCTATATACCCTAGGTTAACTACAGTATATATAGCCCTATATACCCTAGGTTAACTACAGTATATATAGCCCTATATACCCTAGGTTAACTACAGTATATATAGCCCTATATACCCTAGGTTAACTACAGTATATATAGCCCTATATACCCTAGGTTAACTACAGTATATATAGCCCTATATACCCTAGGTTAACTACAGTATATATAGCCCTATATACCCTAGGTTAACTACAGTATATATAGCCCTATATACCCTAGGTTAACTACAGTATATATAGCCCTATATACCCTAGGTTAACTACAATATATATAGCCCTATATAACCTAGGTTAACTACAGTATATATAGCCCTATATACCCCAGGTTAACTACAGTATATATAGCCCTATATACCCTAGGTTAACTATAATATATAGCCCTATATACCCTAGGTTAACTACAGTATATATAGCCCTATATACCCTAGGTTAACTATAATATATAGCCCTATATACCCTAGGTTAACTACAGTATATATAGCCCTATATACCCTAGGTTAACTACAGTATATATAGCCCTATATACCCTAGGTTAACTACAGTATATATAGCCCTATATACCCTAGGTTAACTACAGTATATATAGCCCTATATACCCTAGGTTAACTATAATATATAGCCCTATATACCCTAGGTTAACTACAGTATATATAGCCCTATATACCCTAGGTTAACTACAGTATATATAGCCCTATATACCCTAGGTTAACTACAGTATATATAGCCCTATATACCCTAGGTTAACTACAGTATATATAGCCCTATATACCCCAGGTTAACTACAGTATATATAGCCCTATATACCCTAGGTTAACTACAGTATATATAGCCCTATATACCCTAGGTTAACTACAGTATATATAGCCCTATATACCCCAGGTTAACTACAGTATATATAGCCCTATATACCCCAGGTTAACTACAGTATATATAGCCCTATATACCCTAGGTTAACTACAGTATATATAGCCCTATATACCCTAGGTTAACTACAGTATATATAGCCCTATATACCCCAGGTTAACTACAGTATATATAGCCCTATATACCCCAGGTTAACTACAGTATATATAGCCCTATATACCCTAGGTTAACTACAGTATATATAGCCCTATATACCCTAGGTTAACTACAGTATATATAGCCCTATATACCCCAGGTTAACTACAGTATATATAGCCCTATATACCCTAGGTTAACTACAGTATATATAGCCCTATATACCCTAGGTTAACTACAGTATATATAGCCCTATATACCCCAGGTTAACTACAGTATATACAGTGGGGAGAACAAGTATTTGATACACTGACGATTTTGCAGGTTTTCCTACTTACAAAGCATGTAGAGGTCTGTAATTTTTATCATAGGTACACTTCAACTGTGAGAGAAGGAATCTAAAACAAAAATCCAGAAAATCACATTGTATGATTTTTAAGTAATTAATTTGCATTTTATTGCATGACATAAGTATTTGATACATCAGAAAAGCAGAACTGAATATTTGGTACAGAAACCTTAGTTTGCAATTACAGAGATCATACGTTTCCTGTAGTTCTTGACCAGGTTTGCACACACTGCAGCAGGGATTTTGGCCCACTCCTCCATACAGACCTTCTCCAGATCCTTCAGGTTTCGGGGCTGTCGCTGGGCAATACGGACTTTCGGCTCCCTCCAAAGATTTTCTATTGGGTTCAGGTCTGGAGACTGGCTAGGCCACTCCAGGACCTTGAGATGCTTCTTACGGAGCCACTCCTTAGTTGCCCTGGCTGTGTGTTTCGGGTCGTTGTCATGCTGGAAGACCCAGCCACGACCCATCTTCAATGCTCTTACTGAGGGAAGGAGGTTGTTGGTCAAGATCTCGCGATACATGGCCCCATCCATCCTCCCCTCAATACGGTGCAGTCGTCCTGTCCCCTTTGCAGAAAAGCATCCCCAAAGAATGATGTTTCCACCTCCATGCTTCACGGTTGGGATGGTGTTCTTGGGGTTGTACTCATCCTTCTATTCCTCCAAACACGGCGAGTGGAGTTTAGAGCAAAAAGCTCTATTTTTGTCTCATCAGACCACATGACCTTCTCCCATTCCTCCTCTGGATCATCCAGATGGTCATTGGCAAACTTCAGACGGGCCTGGACATGCGCTGGCTTGAGCAGGGGGACCTTGCGTGCGCTGCAGGATTTTAATCCATGACGGCGTAGTGTGTTACTAATGGTTTTCTTTGAGACTGTGGTCCCAGCTCTCTTCAGGTCATTGACCAGGTCCTGCCGTGTAGTTCTGGGCTGATCCCTCACATTCCTCATGATCATTGATGCCCCACGAGGTGAGATCTTGCATGGAGCCCCAGACCGAGGGTGATTGACCGTCATCTTGAACTTCTTCCATTTTCTAATAATTGTGCCAACAGTTGTTGCCTTCTCACCAAGCTGCTTGCCTATTGTCCTGTAGCCCATCCCAGCCTTGTACAGATCTACAATTTATCCCTGATGTCCTTACACAGCTCTCTGGTCTTGGCCATTGTGGAGAGGTTGGAGTCTGTTTGATTGAGTGTGTGGACAGGTGTCTTTTATACAGGTAACGAGTTCAAACAGGTGCAGTTAATACAGGTAATGAGTGGAGAACAGGAGGGCTTCTTAAAGAAAAACTAACAGGTCTGTGAGAGCCGGAATTCTTACTGGTTGGTAGGTGATCAAATACTTATGTCATGCAATAAAATGCAAATTAATTACTTAAAAATCATACAATGTGATTTTCTGGATTTTTGTTTTAGATTCCGTCTCTCACAGTTGAAGTGTACCTATGATAAAAATGACAGACCTCTACATGCTTTGTAAGTAGGAAAACCTGCAAAATCGGCAGTGTATCAAATACTTGTTCTCCCCACTGTATAGCCCTATATACCCTAGGTTAACTACAGTATATATAGCCCTATATACCCTAGGTTAACTACAGTATATATAGCCCTATATACCCCAGGTTAACTACAGTATATATAGCCCTATATACCCTAGGTTAACTACAGTATATATAGCCCTATATACCCTAGGTTAACTACAGTATATATAGCCCTATATACCCTAGGTTAACTACAGTGTATATATAGCCCTATATACCCTAGGTTAACTACAGTATATATAGCCCTATATACCCTAGGTTAACTACAGTATATATAGCCCTATATACCCCAGGTTAACTACAGTATATATAGCTCTATATACCCTAGGTTAACTACAGTATATATAGCCCTATATACCCTAGGTTAACTACAGTATATATAGCCCTATATACCCCAGGTTAACTACAGTATATATAGCCCTATATACCCTAGGCTAACTACAGTATATATAGCCCTATATACCCCAGGTTAACTACAGTATATATAGCCCTATATACCCCAGGTTAACTACAGTATATATAGCCCTATATACCCTAGGTTAACTACAGTATATATAGCCCTATATACCCCAGGTTAACTACAGTATATATAGCCCTATATACCCTAGGCTCTGGGGTGAATGAAAGCCATCTGTAACACAACGACCTGGAGAGACTAGAGGTCAAGAATATAAAGATGTTTGGTCTGTTACTCTGTGTTTTTCACTGTGTCCGCAGTGTGTTTAACATTGGCTGCTTCAACACACACATACACATCCTCCACCTGTCTGTGTAGTTCTATCCTGGCTGAACTTCCTGTCTACCTGTCTATGTAGTTCTCTCCTGATTCTTGGCTGAACTACCTGTCTCTGTAGTTCTCTCCTGATTCCTGGCTGAACTTCCTGTCTATGTAGTTCTATCCTGTTTCCTGGCTGAACTACCTGTCTATGTAGTCCTCTCCTGATTCCTGGCTGAACTACCTGTCTATGTAGTTCTCTCCTGATTCCTGGCTGAACTACCTGTCTACCTGTCTGTGTAGTTCTATCCTGATTCCTGGCTGAACTACCTGTCTATGTAGTTCTCTCCTGATTCCTGGCTGAACTACCTGTCTCTGTAGTTCTATCCTGATTCCTGGCTGAACTACCTGTCTACCTGTCTGTGTAGTTCTATCCTGATTCCTGGCTGAACTACCTGTCTACCTGTCTCTGTAGTTCTCTCCTGATTCCTGGCTGAACTTCCTGTCTACCTGTCTCTGTAGTTCTCTCCTGTTTCCTGGCTGAACTACCTGTCTATTTAGTTCTCTCCTGATTCCTGGCTGAACTACCTGTCTCTGTAGTTCTATCCTGATTCCTGGCTGAACTACCTGTCTACCTGTCTGTGTAGTTCTATCCTGATTCCTGGCTGAACTACCTGTCTACCTGTCTATGTAGTTCTCTCCTGTTTCCTGGCTGAACTACCTGTCTATGTAGTTCTCTCCTGATTCCTGACTGAACTACCTGTCTCTGTAGTTCTCTCCTGATTCCTGACTGAACTACCTGTCTCTGTAGTTCTCTCCTGATTCCTGGCTGAACTACCTGTCTATGTAGTTCTCTCCTGATTCCTGGCTGAACTACCTGTCTATGTAGTTCTCTCCTGATTCCTGGCTGAGCTACCTGTCTATGTAGTTCTATCCTGGCTGAGCTACCTGTCTATGTAGTTCTATCCTGGCTGAACTACCTGTCTATGTAGTTCTATCCCGATTCCTGGCTGAGCTACCTGTCTATGTAGTTCTATCCTGGCTGAACTACCTGTCTATGTAGTTCTATCCTGGCTGAACTACCTGTCTATGTAGTTCTATCCCGATTCCTGGCTGAGCTACCTGTCTATGTAGTTCTATCCTGGCTGAACTACCTGTCTATGTAGTTCTATCCTGGCTGAACTACCTGTCTATGTAGTTCTATCCTGATTCCTGGCTGAGCTACCTGTCTATGTAGTTCTATCCTGATTCCTGGCTGAACTACCTGTCTATGTAGTTCTATCCTGATTCCTGGCTGAACTACCTGTCTATGTAGTTCTATCCTGGCTGAACTACCTGTCTATGTAGTTCTATCCTGGCTGAACTACCTGTCTATGTAGTTCTATCCCGATTCCTGGCTGAGCTACCTGTCTATGTAGTTCTCTCCTGATTCCTGACTGAACTACCTGTCTATGTAATTCTCTCCTGATTCATGGCTGAACTACCTGTCTATGTAGTTCTATCCTGATTCATGGCTGAACTACCTCTCTACCTGTCTATTTAGTTCTCTCCTGATTCCTCGCTGAACTACCTGTCTATGTAGTTCTATCCTGATTCATGGCTGAACTACCTGTCTACCTGTCTATGTAGTTCTCTCCTGATTCCTGGCTGAACTACCTCTCTACCTGTCTATGTAGTTCTCTCCTGATTCCTGGCTGAACTACCTGTCTATGTAGTTCTCTCCTGATTCATGGCTGAACTACCTGTCTCTGTAGTTCTATCCTGATTCCTGGCTGAACTACCTGTCTCTGTAGTTCTATCCTGATTCCTGGCTGAGCTACCTGTCTATGTAGTTATATCCTGGCTGAACTACCTGTCTATGTAGTTCTCTCCTGATTCATGGCTGAACTACCTGTCTCTGTAGTTCTATCCTGATTCCTGGCTGAGCTACCTGTCTATGTAGTTCTATCCTGATTCCTGGCTGAACTACCTGTCTATGTAGTTCTATCCTGATTCCTGGCTGAACTGCCTGTCTATGTAGTTCTCTCCTGATTCCTGGCTGAACTACCTGCCTACCTGTCTATATAGTTCTCTAGGTAATGTAGTAGATTGAACAAGGAGACACTGTTAGACCGGAGGTAATGTAGTAGTTGAACAAGGAGACACTGTTAGACAGGAGGTAATGTAGTAGTTGAACAAGGAGACACTGTTAGACAGGAGGTAATGTAGTAGTTAAACAAGGAGACACTGTTCGACAGGAGGTAATGTAGTAGTTGAACAAGGAGACCCTGTTAGACAGGAGGTAATGTAGTAGTTGCACAAGGAGAGACTGTTAGACAGGAGGTAATGTAGTAGTAGAACAAGGAGACACTGTTAGACAGGAGGTAATGTAGTAGTTGAACAAGGAGACACTTAGACAGGAGGTAATGTAGTAGTTAAACAAGGAGAGACTGTTCGACAGGAGGTAATGTAGTAGTTGAACAAGGAGACACTGTTAGACAGGAGGTAATGTAGTAGTTGAACAAGGAGACCCTGTTAGACAGGAGGTAATGTAGTAGTTGCACAAGGAGAAACTGTTAGACAGGAGGTAATGTAGTAGTAGAACAAGGAGACACTGTTAGACAGGAGGTAATGTAGTAGTTGAACAAGGAGACACTTAGACAGGAGGTAATGTAGTAGTTAAACAAGGAGAGACTGTTAGACAGGAGGTAATGTAGTAGTTGAACAAGGAGAGACTGTTAGACAGGAGGTAATGTAGTAGTTAAACAAGGAGACACTGTTAGACAGGAGGTAATGTAGTAGTTGAACAAGGAGACACTGTTAGACAGGAGGTAATGTAGTAGTAGAACAAGGAGACACTGTTAGACAGGAGGTAATGTAGAAGTTGAACAAGGAGACACTGTTAGACAGGAGGTAATGTAGTAGTTGAACAAGGAGACACTGTTAGACAGGAGGTAATGTAGTAGTTGAACAAGGAGATACTGTTAGACAGGAGGTAATGTAGTATTTGAACAAGAAGACACTGTTAGACAGGATGTAATGTAGTAGATTGAACAAGGAGACACTGTATAACGCATAATTATAAAATGCATAATTTTAGTTGAAATGAGTTGTGAGGGGAATGTGATGACAAAGCCTTGTATGTATTTAGAATGCTAATGACGAGTGGTGAGCCAGGAAGGAGGAAGAAGGACCTGTGAGGCATAGAAAACACACACACACACACACACACACACACACACACACACACACACACACACACACACACACACACACACACACACACACACACACACACACACACACACACACACACACGCGCGGCCTGTGAGGCATAGAAAAGCCACCTCTCTGCTCTGCATCTCTACATTAGCAAGCCAAATGTAGAGTAAACAAAATGTGCTCATTTCTGAATTTTGGACGCAGGACCGAAGAGAGAGGAGAAGAGATCTGCATTGCGGTCCGTTAAAGCTGCAGACCTAGATCAGTTAATTAAACAGGAAGTAGCTGTATTAACATCTCTGACCCTACCTGAACACTGGTCTGGGATCAGGTCACCTGGAATGTTAATAGACAGGAAGTAACTTGTATTAACATCTCTGACCCTACCTGAACACTGGTCTGGGATCAGATCACCTGGAATGTTAACAGACAGGAAGTAGCTGTAGTAATATTATTCGTATCTCCAGAGCCATTTGTAATGCTAGTTATAGCCCGATGTTATCTAGCTAGCTAACATTGAACCTGGTTGGTTAGCTACCTGCAGAGTCATGAAGAGTAGTAATGTTATGAGCTGGGATCATGTTTCATTGTTTAGCTAGCTAGCTACATGTCTAAAACAAAAGACTCCACTATGCAAGTAACCATTTCAATAGAATCCTCATGATGTCACTGCGACAACTGTAGATAGACGTAGCTGGTAAATTCGCTCTGGCTATCTACTCTGATTTCAGACCACTCATCTGAGTGTGCCAGAGCGCAGAATAACTGACACGTGTATGAACATGAATATGGCCGGTGTCAGTTAAAGTTGGAAAAAAAGCTTGGTTAAATTGTTGCCAGCAGCACAGTTGCAGTCTCCGATGCTCTGGATAACATACAAACAGCTTAACCCGGCTCTGCTAGGGCGGTGTAAAATGGTTCCCTCATTTGTGTCAGGGAGTAGCTAGAAAGCTAGCCAACGTTAGCCAGTTAGCTTGGGGTGCTTGACTTCTGTTGTGAAGTCAGAACGCTAGGATCAACCCTACTCCTCGGCCAGAGCGTCCAGTGTGAGGTCATAACGCTAGGATCAACCCTACTCCTCGGCCAGAGCGTCCAGTGTGAGGTCATAACGCTCGGATCAACCCTACTCCTCGGCTAGAGGGTCCAGTGTGAGGTCATAACGCTAGGATCAACCCTACTCCTCGACCAGAGCGTCCAGTGTGAGGTCATAACGCTCGGATCAACCCTGCTCCTCGGCTAGAGGGTCCAGTGTGAGGTCATAACGCTAGGATCAACCCTGCTCCTCGGCTAGAGGGTCCAGTGTGAGGTCATAACGCTAGGATCAACCCTACTCCTCGACCAGAGCGTCCAGTGTGAGGTCATAACGCTCGGATCAACCCTGCTCCTCGGCTAGAGGGTCCAGTGTGAGGTCATAACGCTAGGATCAACCCTGCTCCTCGGCTAGAGGGTCCAGTGTGAGGTCATAACGCTAGGAACAACCCTACTCCTCGGCTAGAGGGTCCAGTGTGAGGTCATAACGCTCGGATCAACCCTACTCCTCGGCCAGAGGGTACAGTGTGAGGTCATAACGCTCGGATCAACCCTGCTCCTCGGCTAGGGCGTCCAGTGTGAGGTCAGAATGCCCCCGAGAGCGAAACGCTCTGAGTTTACGAACGGACAATATGACAACGCTCTGAGTTTAAACGAACGCCCAGAGCGCACTGTGATCACACTGTAGCTCTCCAGATTGAATTTAGGAACACACCCGTAGTATAAACCAGCTTTTAGTCTTCAAATCTTTAGTTGTTCAGTACACTACTGTACTCCCTCTGTTTAGCACATGGCCTCACATGTGAATCTTTAAAGAGATGGGTGGAGCTAAGGCTTTAGACAGCGAACTGAGTTTACGGGCGGGGCTATAGTTTACGGGCGGGGCTATAGTTTACGGACGGGGCTATAGTTTACGGGCGGGGTTATAGTTTACTGGAGAGGGCTATAGTTTACGGGCAGGGCTATAGTTTACGGGCGGGGCTATAGTTTACGGGCGGGGTTATAGTTTACTGGGGGGGGGGCTATAGTTTACGGGCGGGGCTATAGTTTACGGGCGGGGCTATAGTTTACGGGTGGGGCTACCGTTTACGGGTGGGGCTATCGTTTTTAAGAGGGTGTAAACGATGCTGAATGGGTGTAAACAAAGAAGAGTTCTCCAGTGGGTGTACCAGAACATTCAAGGCCCATTTTCAATTTCAAAGTAGTGTATGATATACCAGTTTCTAGCTCTGAGACTCTACTTTTATCCAAGACAATAAGATAAGATCGACTTTAGCCGTTTGGTCACAAATACTGTTGGTTTAAGTATTTTTCAAGGTAAGGCTGGAGTCATTTTTATTTGGTTACGGACAATATTTGTCTTAGGATTTGTCTTAGGTCTCATTTATAGATGTTTTTCTTTTTCTGTGGTTGGATTAAGTCAGCTTGATACACCAATTAGCATCCAGTATAATAACTAATGCCCAATTAGCATCCAGTATAATAACTAATGTCCAATTAGCATCCAGTATAATAACTAATGTCCAATTAGCATCCAGTATAATAACTAATGTCCAATTAGCATCCAGTATAATAACTAATGTCCAATTAGCATCCAGTATAATAACTAATGTCCAATTAGCATCCAGTATAATAACTAATGTCCAATTAGCATCCCATATAATAACTAATGTCCAATTAGCATCCCGTATAATAACTAATGTCCAATTAGCATCCCGTATAATAACTAATGTCCAATTAGCATCCCGTATAATAACTCATGTCCAATTAGCATCCCATATAATAACTAATGTCCAATTAGCATCCACTATAATAACCAATGTCCAATTAGCATCCACTATAATAACCAATGTCCAATTCGCTTCCAGTATAATTACTAATGTCCAATTAGCATCCAGTATAATAACCAATGTCCAATTCGCTTCCAGTATAATTACTAATGTCCAATTAGCATCCAGTATAATAACTAATGTCCAATTAGCATCCAGTATAATAACTAATGTCCAATTAGCATCCAGTATAATAACCAATGTCCAATTCGCTTCCAGTATAATAACCAATGTCCAATTAGCATCCAGTATAATAACCAATGTCCAATTAGCATCCAGTATAATAACTAATGTCCAATTAGCATCCCGTATAATAACTAATGTCCAATTAGCATCCCGTATAATAACTAATGTCCAATTAGCATCCCGTATAATAACTAATGTCCAATTAGCATCCCGTATAATAACTAATGTCCAATTAGCATCCCGTATAATAACCAATGTCCAATTAGCATCCCGTATAATCGCTAATAACCCTTCGGTATCTGCTTCCTGCCTCTTCATCACGCTTCATACTTCTAACATTAACAAGGAACTAATACATAATTTGGTTGCTATCTAACTGGTTTGAAATATAATCTGTTATTCATTCGTCCTCACTGATCTGCTCTAATTGAGCCCAAATGCTCATTGCTAATGAAAACTATTTGTTTCCTTGTGATTACAAATCAGAAATGCTACATCTCCTAGGTATCTTTTTGTTTCTTCAATATTTACTATTTCAAAGTGTTGGTTCTGTTGGATGCTTGTGTCTTTACTGGTAGTCAGTCAGCCAGCCATTCAGTCAGTCAGTCAGTCAGTCAGTCAGTCAGTCACCCCGCTGGTGTGATCACCTCCCTAGTCCCTTCTCTGGTGTTCAGCAGTCAGTCAGTCAGTCAGTCAGTCAGTCAGTCAGTCAGTCAGTCTCCCCGCTGATGTGTCCAGGGGGGAGAAATTACAGTACAGTGGTCAGAGGCCTGTCTCTCCTCTGTTCCTCTGGAAAATCCATGTCCTCATTTTCCCCAGTGGAGAGCTCTGTCCCTGACCAGGACATCGTCCTCATTTTCCCCAGTGGAGAGCTCTGTCCCTGACCAGGACATCGTCCTCATTTTCCCCAGTGGAGAGCTCTGTCCCTGACCAGGACATCGTCCTCATTTTCCCCAGTGGAGAGCTCTGTCCCTGACCAGGACATCGTCCTAATTTTTCAGTCTGGCTCATTATCATTTCTACTTCTAATTCTGACACTTTCACAGAATAATATATTGAGATATCTGGGTTAATGAATGTTGCAGACAGGGAATGGGATATGTTCCCTACGGCTGCGTAGTGATATCTCTTTATGACGAGGTGTGCTTCGCCCTGATAAAGCAGCATTATAAATCACACTTCTAAGAAGACATTAACTATAGCTGTGAAAATGAATCTTTCTCCTTCTAGTCGTCCCTATAACATGGCTGTACTTACTGCAGGAGCAATGGAGGCCCTCGTTATTCAGGACAGGGGCAGAGCCTGGTTTGCGTATTGACATTAATGAGTATCACATATCAATTTGCAAACCGTGTAAAAAGTTAATAAAGCCGTATATAAACATTCTCTTTTTTTTTTTCTTGATTTAAGGCAGCTCCAGAATGCTGGTGTTTCAGCCTAGATCAGTGCTTTCTGTGGTGGGCGGGGCAGCCAGCGGGAAATACAGAGCGTAGGGGTTGGTCATGTTCTCTAGTTACGCCGTGATTGGCTCAGTGTTCTGTCACTCATGGTAGACACTACATCACTGCAGAATCTACAGGGAGATCTAGGCAGTTCAAGCCCCCTTGGGTGCTGCCATAGATTAACATTGGAAGCGCCCATCCAAGATGGCTCAAGGTCATTGGCCATAGATAAAATGATGTCAAATCACGTTATATCTACCCCCAACTATGATTGGACTGATCGTGTCAACATCATACTTTTCAAAATCTTACCTAGCAGTCATCATCATGAATCACGTCGACAATCTACTGGCAAATCCTTTTCAATTATAGATTAAAATGTATCGGTGCTCATCGGCCATTGGGCATAAACATTACACGACAAGTCGGAATTCGCAAATTCGACAAGGAGTGGTTTGGAAGGAGTCCGTGGCTAACTGCAAGCGTTGCAAAGCAATCACTATTTTGCTTCCCCTGCTTAATATTCAGTGGAGAGGGTGTGTGGTCCAAGTCTGGGTTTAAGGGTCTCTTTTCCCCCCAGGCTTCAAATGATAAACATTCATATGCAAAACCATGGGCCAGAAAAAGGGTTGAATACATTGTCCCTGCTGTCAATCCAGCATGACTTCTGCCTCGTTCAAATCAACTGGAAATGAGGAAATGCGGAAATCTGACTTCAGTGAGTTCAAGACAACTGGGAACTCTGGGGAAAAAAACAAGTTCCGACTGGGGAAAATACGTTTTGAACGGTCATCCAACTGGGAATTTCAAGTCGGGAACTCTGGCATCTTTCTAGAGCTTTGACCTGAAGATCACTGACGTCATGATTCGTCCTTGTATTTCTCCAAGCTCCTAGTTGTCTTGAAAGCAGCATTAATCCATAGAATGCCAGACTTTGATGACAAAGTTTCATGATAAAATTTGCCCACACGAAGGACCTTCCTGTTCAAGTGAGCACAAAGTCCAAAAATGTCTTGTATGCTGCTGCATAAATTATGTAATATGCCAGTGAGATATGTATACTGTAGCTAAGAAAGTAATACTAAGTGTATGTTGTGTAGTAAGCTGTTAGTAGCCCATGTGCCTCACCCTAATAATTTGGTCCCTTTCCCCCTCATAACTTCGCCTACTGTTCTGACTTGGTGGTGCACAGGTAGCCTATAACCTGCTTTAGAGAAATATCATCATCGAATATTGTAAAAGCTTTCATTGTCTGCTTTATATGCCCCCTTTATTTATCCTACGGTTCTGACTTGGTGTGCAGGGAGAACACTGTAAGAACGGCCCATGTTCTGAATTCTGTAATTGTACAATTCAAAAGTGCTGAACAAATAGTTATATTGACTAACGTTACGTCCGTCCTAGCTCGCTCATTAATGTCTTAATGTCTTAAAATGATGGATTGCCACTTATCCACTCATCATTCCCTTATGCCATAGTTTGTACATCTCAATTGTCAGTAGAAACCACGTTTGTTTAAGCAAGTCAGCCATATCAGCTATGTTTTTTTAAGGTAGTAAATGAGGCAGAAGGAAACTGTTTGGCTGCCAGACAAGGCTCCTCTGATGTCCAGGTGTAGCAGTGGTAAGGATTAACAACATGGTGCTGAAAAGAAAGCTCTGCTGTTGAGACAGCTTTATGTAGAGGCCCTAACAGTTTGTGGGCACCGTGTGTCACCGTTATAGTGCAGTTAATGTATTGTTTAGTGTTTGTGGCTTTGCAGGCGTGTATCTAAAAAATAATGTTGACTTTGCTCCACCAAGATTTACATCCTGAAATCACCACTGTACTGGAGAGATAGTACAAATACTTTAAAGTATTACAGAGCAGGGGGGGGGAAAGTGTGTTAAAGAGCACATAGCAGAGCACATAGCAGAGCACAAAGCAGAGCACATAGCAGAGCACAAAGCAGAGCACATAGCAGAGCACATAGCAGAGCACAAAGCAGAGCACAAAGCAGAGCACAAAGCAGAGCACAAAGCAGAGCACAAACACACTTTCCCCCCCATCCCTAGGGTCTCATTGGTGACACACTTTTCCCTCCATCCCTAGGGTCTGATTTGGTGACACACTTTCCCCCCCATCCCTAGGGTCTGATTTGGTGACACACTTTTCCCCCCATCCCTAGGGTCTGATTGGTGACACACTTTTCCCCCCATCCCTAGGGTCTGATTGGTGACACACTTTTCCCCCCATCCCTAGGGTCTGATTGGAACACACTTTTCCCCCCGTCCCTAGGGTCTGATTGGTGACACACTTTTCCCCCATCCCTAGGGTCTGATTGGTGACACACTTTTCCCCCCCATCCCTAGGGTCTGATTTGGTGACACACTTTTCCCCCCATCCCTAGGGTCTGATTTGGTGACACACTTTTCCCCCCATCCCTAGGGTCTGATTGGTGACACACTTTTCCCCCCATCCCTAGGGTCTGATTGGTGACACACTTTTCCCCCCATCCCTAGGGTCTGATTGGTGACACACTTTTCCCCCATCCCTAGGGTCTGATTTGGTGACACACTTTCCCCCCATCCCTAGGGTCTGATTTGGTGACACACTTTTCCCCTCATCCCTAGGGTCTGATTGGTGACACACTTTTCCCCCATCCCTAGGGTCTGATTGGTGACACACTTTTCCCCCCATCCCTAGGGTCTGATTGGAACACACTTTTCCCCCCATCCCTAGGGCTTGATTGGTGTCACACTTTTCCCCCCATCCCTAGGGTCTGATTGGTGACACACTTTCCCCCCATCCCTAAGGTCTGATTGGAACACACTTTCCCCCCCATCCCTAGGGCCTGATTGGAGTCACACTTTTCCCCCCATCCCTAGGGTCTGATTGGAACACACTTTTCCCCCCATCCCTAGGTTCTGATTGGAACACACTTTTCCCCCCATCCCTAGGTTCTGATTGGAACACACTTTTCCCCCCATCCCTAGGGTCTGATTGGAACACACTTTCCCCCCCATCCCTAGGGTCTGATTGGAACACACTTTTCCCCCCATCCCTAGGGTCTGATTGGAACACACTTTTCCCCCCATCCTTAGGTTCTGATTGGAACACACTTTTCCCCCCATCCCTAGGTTCTGATTGGAACACACTTTTCCCCCCATCCCTAGGGTCTGATTGGAACACACTTTTCCCCCCATCCCTAGGGCTTGATTGGTGTCACACTTTTCCCCCCATCCCTAGGGTCTGATTGGTGACACACTTTCCCCCCATCCCTAAGGTCTGATTGGAACACACTTTCCCCCCCATCCCTAGGGCCTGATTGGAGTCACACTTTCCCCCCCATCCCTAGGGCCTGATTGGAACACACTTTTCCCCCCATCCCTTGGGCCTGATTGGAACACACTTTTCCCCCCATCCCTAGGGTCTGATTGGAACACACTTTTCCCCCCATCCCTAGGTTCTGATTGGAACACACTTTTCCCCCCATCCCTTGGGCCTGATTGGAACACACTTTTCCCCCCATCCCTAGGGTCTGATTGGAACACACTTTCCCCCCATCCCTAGGGCCTGATTGGAACACACTTTTCCCCCCATCCCTTGGGCCTGATTGGAACACACTTTTCCCCCCATCCCTAGGGCCTGATTGGAACACACTTTTCCCCCCATCCCTAGGGCCTGATTGGAACACACTTTTCCCCCCATCCCTAGGGCCTGATTGGAACACACTTTCCCCCCCATCCCTAGGGCCTGATTGGAACACACTTTTCCCCCCATCCCTAGGGCCTGATTGGTGTCACACTTTTCCCCCCATCCCTAGGGTCTGATTGGTGTCACACTTTTCCCCCCATCCCTAGGGTCTGATTGGAACACACTCTTCCCCCCATCCCTAGGGCCTGATTGGAACACACTTTTCCCCCCATCCCTAGGGCCTGATTGGAACACACTCTTCCCCCCATCCCTAGGGCCTGATTGGAACACACTTTTCCCCCCATCCCTAGGGTCTGATTGGAACACACTCTTCCCCCCATCCCTAGGGCCTGATTGGAACACACTTTTCCCCCCATCCCTAGGGCCTGATTGGTGTCAGTGTTTCAGAACACTCTGGGATAACGCCTGCTATAGAGTGTTGTGTTCATTGGTTTGTGTATTGTGACACAGTTTGCATCGCTAGTTGAAGGTAACCTGTGGCAGTAGGTGGGTGTCATGTGTTTGAGGTATTAGTTAATGAAGGAAGGACTAGCGGTGCCTCTGGGGGGGGGGGGGTTCATAGCCAGATAACTCCTACATACAGTAGGTCGTCCTACGCACCACATTTCAAAAGGCTTCTGTACTTCTAACTGAATGTTTTAATAAGTGCTCAGGTTAGGTAACAGAATGAAAATGGAAGGTTGTAACCCCACCTCTTCCCTCCACCGTCGATCTGTTTTCTAAAGCAGGGAGACGTTTACTCCCACAGTACATCTCTGTTCTCTTGTCAGCGTCACATTCTACTGTTTTAACCTGCGGCCACACTTATCATGTAGAGACTGTAGAGACTGACACACTCCTCTCTGGCTGCTTGGAGAGATAGTGGGGGGGCTCTTCACCTCTCTCTCTCTCTCTCTCTCTCTCTCTCTCTCTCTCTCTCTCTCTCTCTCTCTCTCTCTCTCTCTCTGTCTCTCTGTCTTTTTGTCTCTGTCTCTGTCTCTGTCTCTGTCTCTGTCTCTCTCTCTGTCTCTGTCTCTGTCTCTCTCTCTGTCTCTCTCTCTCTGTCTCTCTCTCTCTGTCTCTCTCTCTCTGTCTCTCTCTGTCTCTCTCTGTCTCTCTCTCTGTCTCTCTCTGTCTCTCTTTCTCTGTGTCTGTCTCTCTCTCTCTCTCTCTCTCTGTGTCTGTCTCTCTCTCTCTCTCTCTCTCTCTCTCTGTGTCTGTCTCTCTCTCTCTGTGTCTGTCTCTCTCTCTCTCTGTGTCTGTCTCTCTCTCTCTGTGTCTGTCTCTCTCTCTCTGTCTCTCTCTCTCTCTCTGTCTCTGTCTCTCTCTCTCTTCTCTCTACTTTATTGGCATGGTAAACATGTGTTAACATTGCCAAAGCAAGTTAAATAGATAATAAACAAAAGTGAAATAAACAGTAAAACATGAACAGTAAACATTAAACTTAGAAAAGTTCCAAAATCATTAAATATAATTTGGCTATTTAGTTTTGTAACGATGTACAAAAGGGAAAATAAGTAAACATAAATATGGGTTGTATTTACAATGGTGTTTGTTCTTCACTGGTTGACCTTTTCCTGTGGCAACAGGTCACAAATCTTGCTGCTGTGATGGCACACTGTGGAATTTCACCCAGTAGATATGGGAGTTTATCAAAAATGGGTTTGTTTTGGAATTCTTTGTGGGTCTGTGTAATCTGAGGGAAATATGTGTCTCTAATATGGTCATACATTTGGCAGGAGGTTAGGAAGTGCAGCTCAGTTTCCACCTCATTTTGTGGGCAGTGTGCACATAGCCTGTCTTCTCTTGAGAGCCATGTCTGCCTACGGCGGCCTTTCTCAATAGCAAGGCTATGCTCACTGAGTCTGTACATAGTCAAAGCTTTCCTTAAGTTTGGGTCAGTCACAGTGGTCAGGTATTCTGCCACTGTGTACTCTCTGTTTAGGGCCAAATAACATTCTAGTTTGCTCAGTTTTTTTGTTAATTCTTTCGAATGTGTCAAGTGAGATCTTTTTGTTTTCTCATGATTTGGTTGGGTCTAATTGTGTTGCTGTGCTGGGGCTCTGTGGGGTCTGTTTGTGTTTGTGAACAGAGCCCCAGGACCAGCTTGCTTAGGGGACTCTTCTCCAGGTTCATCTCTCTGCATGCTCTCTCTTGTCCTCTCTCTCGTCTTGTCCTCTCTCTCGTCTTGTCCTCTCTCTATCCCTCCCTCTCTCACTCATCCTCCCTCTCTCTCTCTCTCTCTTTCTCTCTCTCTCGTCCTCCCTCTCTTTCTCTCTCTCTCGTCCTCCCTCTCTTTCTCTCTCTCTCGTCCTCTCTCTCTCCACCTGTCTCCTGTCCTTGCTATCCACCTCTCCAGCTGTCTGGACCCCTGTTGGGAAGGGGAGGGCAGGAAAGGGAGGGCAGGAAAGGGAGGGCAGGCATACATCTTTCATGTTCCCACTTCAAAGCAGTTATGATCTGAGCCTTGGCCCTGCTGCTGCTCAAAGTCAAGGAAGTGACAAGACTAATATACAAGCATTTCAAGACTCAGCAGCGGCTCCACTATCCTGCTATCAGGTTAGTTTCCTACACAGGGCCTTCGCTATCCTACTACCAGGTTAGTTTCCTACACAGAGCCTTCGCTATCCTACTACCAGGTTAGTTTCCTACACAGAGCCTTCGCTATCCTACTACCAGGTTAGTTTCCTACACAGAGCCTTCGCTATCCTGCTACCAGGTTAGTTTCCTACACAGAGCCTTCGCTATCCTACTACCAGGTTAGTTTCCTACACAGAGCCTTCGCTATCCTGCTACCAGGTTAGTTTCCTACACAGAGCCTTCGCTATCCTACTACCAGGTTAGTTTCCTATACAGAGCCTTCGCTCTCCTACTACCAGGTTAGTTTCCTGAAGTCTGAGTCAGTCTGTCTGACAGTCTGTTGTCATGGGGAATGGCCATGAAGTCTGAGTCAGTCAGTCTAACAGTCTGTTGTCATGGGGAATGGCCATGAAGTCTGAGTCAGTCTAACAGTCTGTTGTCATGGGGAATGGCCATGAAGTCTGAGTCAGTCAGTCTAACAGTCTGTTGTCATGGGGAATGGCCATGAAGTCTGAGTCAGTCTAACAGTCTGTTGTCATGGGGAATGGTCATGAAGTCTGAGTCAGTCTAACAGTCTGTTGTCATGGGGAATGGTCATGAAGTCTGAGTCAGTCAGTCTAACAGTCTGTTGTCATGGGGAATGGCCATGAAGTCTGAGTCAGTCAGTCTAACAGTCTGTTGTCATGGGGAATGGCCATGAAGTCTGAGTCAGTCAGTCTGACAGTGTGTTGTCATGGGGAATGGCCATGACGTCTGAGTCAGTCTGTCTGACAGTCTGTTGTCATGGGGAATGGCCATGAAGTCTGAGTCAGTCAGTCTAACAGTCTGTTGTCATGGGGAATGGCCATGAAGTCTGAGTCAGTCTGACAGTCTGTTGTCATGGGGAATGGCCATGAAGTCTGAGTCGGTCTGGGGAATGGCCATGACGTCTGAGTCAGTCTGACAGTGTGTTGTCATGGGGAATGGCCATGAAGTCTGAGTCAGTCTGACAGTGTGTTGTCATGGGGAATGGCCATGAAGTCTGAGTCGGTCTGGGGAATGGCCATGACGTCTGAGTCAGTCTGACAGTGTGTTGTCATGGGGAATGGCCATGAAGTCTGAGTCGGTCTGGGGAATGGCCATGACGTCTGAGTCAGTCTGACAGTGTGTTGTCATGGGGAATGGCCATGAAGTCGTCTGAGTCAGTCTGACAGTGTGTTATCATGGGGAATGGCCATGACGTCTGAGTCAGTCTGACAGTCTGTTGTCATGGGGAATGACCATGAAGTCTGAGTCAGTCTGTCTGACGGCCTGTTGTCATGGTGAATGGACATGACGTCTGAGTCAGTCTAACAGTCTGTTGTCATGGGGAATGGACATGACGTCTGAGTCAGTCTAACAGTCTGTTGTCATGGGGAATGGCCATGATGTCTGAATCAGTCTGTTGTCATAGTGAATGGCCATGAAGTCTGAGTCCGTCTTCCTGAAACTCTTTGACACGACCAAATGTTGACATCACCTGGAGCTGAGTAATGATCTGTGTCACTGAGGACTTCAGGAATCATTTCTTCCAGTCGGATCGTTGTTCACCAGGACCTATTTATCATGTCATGAAGGCCACTGGTGTGTCTTGAAAAGAGAGAAACGGGACCTTTTAGAAAGGAGATCGCCGTCTATCAGTTGTCCACTTCGTCAGACAGATGAGATTGGGGTTGTCACTATCCAGGATGTTACAGGAGAAGGTAATGCTGAGGTTCTCTATCCAGGATGTTACAGGAGAAGGTAATGCTGAGGTTCTCTATCCAGCATGTTACAGGAGAAGGTAATGCTGAGGTTCACTATCCAGCATGTTACAGGAGAAGGTAATGCTGAGGTTCTCTATCCAGCATGTTACAGGAGAAGGTAATGCTGAGGTTCTCTATCCAGCATGTTACAGGAGAAGGTAATGCTGAGGTTCTCTATCCAGCATGTTACAGGAGAAGGTAATGCTGAGGTTCACTATCCAGCATGTTACAGGAGAAGGTAATGCTGAGGTTCTCTATCCAGCATGTTACAGGAGAAGGTAATAATGAGGTTCTCTATCCAGCATGTTACAGGAGAAGGTAATGCTGAGGTTCACTATCCAGGATGTTACAGGAGAAGGTCATGCTGAGGTTCTCTATCCAGCATGTTACAGGAGAAGGTAATGCTGAGGTTCACTATCCAGGATGTTACAGGAGAAGGTAATAATGAGGTTCACTATCCAGGATGTTACAGGAGAAGGTAATGCTGAGGTTCACTATCCAGGATGTTACAGGAGAAGGTAATGCTGAGGTTCACTATCCAGGATGTTACAGGAGAAGGTAATGCTGAGGTTCACTATCCAGGATGTTACAGGAGAAGGTCATGCTGAGGTTCACTATCCAGGATGTTACAGGAGAAGGTAATGCTGAGGTTCACTATCCAGCATGTTACAGGAGAAGGTAATGCTGAGGTTCACTATCCAGGATGTTACAGGAGAAGGTAATGCTGAGGTTCACTATCCAGGATGTTACAGGAGAAGGTCATGCTGAGGTTCACTATCCAGGATGTTACAGGAGAAGGTCATGCTGAGGTTCACTATCCAGGATGTTACAGGAGAAGGTAATGCTGAGGTTCACTATCCAGGATGTTACAGGAGAAGGTAATGCTGAGGTTCACTATCCAGCATGTTACAGGAGAAGGTAATGCTGAGGTTCACTATCCAGGATGTTACAGGAGAAGGTAATGCTGAGCATGAATTCATCAGCATGAATTCATCTGTTACAGCAGCAATGTTCCAACATCTAGTGGAAAGCCTTCCCAGAAGAGTGGAGGCTGTTACAGCAGCAATGTTCCAACATCTAGTGGAAAGCCTTCCCAGAAGAGTGGAGGCTGTTATAGCAGCAATGTTCCAACATCTAGTGGAAAGCCTTCCCAGAAGAGTGGAGGCTGTTATAGCAGCAATGTTCCAACATCTAGTGGAAAGCCTTCCCAGAAGAGTGGAGGCTGTTACAGCAGCAATGTTCCAACATCTAGTGGAAAGCCTTCCCAGAAGAGTGGAGGCTGTTATAGCAGCAATGTTCCAACATCTAGTGGAAAGCCTTCCCAGAAGAGTGGAGGCTGTTATAGCAGCAATGTTCCAACATCTAGAGGAAAGCCTTCCCAGAAGAGTGGAGGCTGTTATAGCAGCAATGTTCCAACATCTCGTGGAAAGCCTTCCCAGAAGAGTGGAGGCTGTTATAGCAGCAATGTTCCAACATCTAGTGGAAAGCCTTCCCAGAAGAGTGGAGGCTGTTATAGCAGCAATGTTCCAACATCTAGTGGAAAGCCTTCCCAGAAGAGTGGAGGCTGTTATAGCAGCAAAGAGGGGACCAACTCCATATTAATGCCCATGGTTTTAGAATGAGATGTTCAAGGAGCAGGTGTCCACTTTTGGTTAGGTATCTAGTACTGAAAGATTTCCCCTTCAGCTCTTGCTCGCTCTCCCTCTCCCTCGCTTTCTCCCCCTCTCTCTCACTTTCTCTCCCCTCTCTCTCACTTTCTCCCCCTCTCTCTCGCTCACTCTCCCCTCTCTCTCACTTTCTCTCCCTCGCTCTGTTTTTCTCCCTCGCTCTCGCTTTCTCCCTCTCTCTCCCGTTCTCTCCCCCTCTCTCCCGTTCTCTTCCCCTCTCTCCCGTTCTCTTCCTCTCTCTCCCGTTCTCTTCCCCTCTCTCCCGTTCTCTTCCCCTCTCTCCCGTTCTCTTCCCCTCTCTCCCGTTCTCTTCCCCTCTCTCCCGTTCTCTTCCTCTCTCTCCCGTTCTCTTCCCCTCTCTCCCGTTCTCTCCCCCTCTCTCCCGTTCTCTTCCTCTCTCTCCCGTTCTCTTCCCCTCTCTCCCGTTCTCTTCCCCTCTCTCCCGTTCTCTTCCCCTCTCTCCCGTTCTCTTCCCCTCTCTCCCGTTCTCTTCCTCTCTCTCCCGTTCTCTTCCTCTCTCTCCCGTTCTCTTCCTCTCTCTCCCGTTCTCTTCCTCTCTCTCCCGTTCTCTTCCTCTCTCTCCCGTTCTCTTCCCCTCTCTCCCGTTCTCTTCCCCTCTCTCCCGTTCTCTTCCCCTCTCTCCCGTTCTCTTCCCCTCTCTCCCGTTCTCTTCCCCCTCTCTCCCGTTCTCTTCCCCTCTCTCCCGTTCTCTTCCCCCTCTCTCCCGTTCTCTTCCCCTCTCTCCCGTTCTCTTCCCCCTCTCTCCCGTTCTCTCCCCCTCTCTCCCGTTCTCTTCCTCTCTCTCCCGTTCTCTTCCCCCTCTCTCCCGTTCTCTTCCTCTCTCTCCCGTTCTCTTCCCCTCTCTCCCGTTCTCTTCCCCTCTCTCCCGTTCTCTTCCCCTCTCTCCCGTTCTCTCCCTCTCTCTCCCGTTCTCTCCCTCTCTCTCCCGTTCTCTCCCCCTCTCTCCCGTTCTCTTCCTCTCTCTCCCGTTCTCTCCCCCTCTCTCCCGTTCTCTTCCCCTCTCTCCCGTTCTCTCCCTCTCTCCCGTTCTCTTCCTCTCTCTCCCGTTCTCTTCCTCTCTCTCCCGTTCTCTTCCTCTCTCTCCCGTTCTCTTCCTCTCTCTCCCGTTCTCTTCCTCTCTCTCCCGTTCTCTTCCCCTCTCTCCCGTTCTCTTCCTCTCTCTCCCGTTCTCTCCCCCTCTCTCCCGTTCTCTTCCTCTCTCTCCCGTTCTCTTCCCCTCTCTCCCGTTCTCTCCCCCTCTCTCCCGTTCTCTCCCTCTCTCTCCCGTTCTCTTCCTCTCTCTCCCGTTCTCTTCCCCTCTCTCCCGTTCTCTTCCCCTCTCTCCCGTTCTCTTCCCCTCTCTCCCGTTCTCTTCCCCTCTCTCCCGTTCTCTTCCCCTCTCTCCCGTTCTCTTCCTCTCTCTCCCGTTCTCTTCCCCTCTCTCCCGTTCTCTTCCTCTCTCTCCCATTCTCTTCCCCTCTCTCCCGTTCTCTTCCCCTCTCTCCCGTTCTCTTCCCCTCTCTCCCGTTCTCTTCCCCTCTCTCCCGTTCTCTCCCCCTCTCTCCCGTTCTCTTCCCCTCTCTCCCGTTCTCTTCCTCTCTCTCCCGTTCTCTTCCCCTCTCTCCCGTTCTCTTCCTCTCTCTCCCGTTCTCTTCCCCTCTCTCCCGTTCTCTTCCTCTCTCTCCCGTTCTCTTCCTCTCTCTCCCGTTCTCTTCCCCTCTCTCCCGTTCTCTTCCTCTCTCTCCCGTTCTCTTCCCCTCTCTCCCGTTCTCTTCCTCTCTCTCCCGTTCTCTTCCCCTCTCTCCCGTTCTCTTCCTCTCTCTCCCGTTCTCTTCCTCTCTCTCCCGTTCTCTTCCTCTCTCTCCCGTTCTCTTCCTCTCTCTCCCGTTCTCTTCCCCTCTCTCCCGTTCTCCTCCCCTCTCTCCCGTTCTCTTCCCCTCTCTCCCGTTCTCTTCCCCTCTCTCCCTCGCTCTACCCCTCTCTCCCTCGCTCTTCCCCTCTCTCCCGTTCTCTTCCCCTCTCTCCCGTTCTCTTCCCCTCTCTCCCGTTCTCTTCCCCTCTCTCCCGTTCTCTTCCCCTCTCTCCCGTTCTCTTCCTCTCTCTCCCGTTCTCTTCCCCTCTCTCCCTCGCTCTTCCCCTCTCTCCCTCGCTCTTCCCCTCTCTCCCGTTCTCTTCCCCTCTCTCCCGTTCTCTTCCTCTCTCTCCCGTTCTCTTCCTCTCTCTCCCGTTCTCTCCCCCTCTCTCCCGTTCTCTTCCCCTCTCTCCCGTTCTCTTCCCCTCTCTCCCGTTCTCTTCCCCTCTCTCCCGTTCTCTCCCTCTCTCTCCCGTTCTCTTCCTCTCTCTCCCGTTCTCTTCCTCTCTCTCCCGTTCTCTCCCTCTCTCTCCCGTTCTCTCCCTCTCTCCCGTTCTCTTCCTCTCTCTCCCGTTCTCTCCCCCTCTCTCCCGTTCTCTTCCCCTCTCTCCCGTTCTCTCCCCCTCTCTCCCGTTCTCTCCCTCTCTCTCCCGTTCTCTTCCCCTCTCTCCCGTTCTCTTCCTCTCTCTCCCGTTCTCTTCCTCTCTCTCCCGTTCTCTCCCTCTCTCTCCCGTTCTCTTCCCCTCTCTCCCGTTCTCTTCCTCTCTCTCCCGTTCTCTTCCCCTCTCTCCCGTTCTCTTCCCCTCTCTCCCGTTCTCTTCCTCTCTCTCCCGTTCTCTCCCCCTCTCTCCCGTTCTCTTCCCCTCTCTCCCGTTCTCTTCCCCTCTCTCCCGTTCTCTCCCCCTCTCTCCCGTTCTCTCCCTCTCTCTCCCGTTCTCTTCCTCTCTCTCCCGTTCTCTTCCCCTCTCTCCCGTTCTCTTCCCCTCTCTCCCGTTCTCTTCCCCTCTCTCCCGTTCTCTTCCCCTCTCTCCCGTTCTCTTCCCCTCTCTCCCGTTCTCTTCCCCTCTCTCCCGTTCTCTTCCCCTCTCTCCCGTTCTCTTCCCCTCTCTCCCGTTCTCTTCCCCTCTCTCCCGTTCTCTCCCCCTCTCTCCCGTTCTCTCTCCCGTTCTCTTCCCCTCTCTCCCGTTCTCTTCCCCTCTCTCCCGTTCTCTTCCCCTCTCTCCCGTTCTCTTCCTCTCTCTCCCGTTCTCTTCCCCTCTCTCCCGTTCTCTTCCCTTCTCTCCCTCTCTCTCCCGTTCTCTTCCCCTCTCTCCCGTTCTCTTCCTCTCTCTCCCGTTCTCTTCCTCTCTCTCCCGTTCTCTTCCTCTCTCTCCCGTTCTCTTCCTCTCTCTCCCGTTCTCTTCCTCTCTCTCCCGTTCTCTTCCCCTCTCTCCCGTTCTCTTCCTCTCTCTCCCGTTCTCTTCCTCTCTCTCCCGTTCTCTCCCTCTCTCTCCCGTTCTCTTCCCCTCTCTCCCGTTCTCTTCCCCTCTCTCCCGTTCTCTCCCTCTCTCTCCCGTTCTCTTCCCCTCTCTCCCGTTCTCTTCCTCTCTCTCCCGTTCTCTTCCTCTCTCTCCCGTTCTCTTCCTCTCTCTCCCGTTCTCTTCCCCTCTCTCCCGTTCTCTTCCTCTCTCTCCCGTTCTCTTCCTCTCTCTCCCGTTCTCTTCCTCTCTCTCCCGTTCTCTTCCTCTCTCTCCCGTTCTCTCCCTCTCTCTCCCGTTCTCTTCCTCTCTCTCCCGTTCTCTTCCTCTCTCTCCCGTTCTCTCCCTCTCTCTCCCGTTCTCTTCCTCTCTCTCCCGTTCTCTCCCTCTCTCTCCCGTTCTCTTCCCCTCTCTCCCGTTCTCTTCCCCTCTCTCCCTCGCTCTTCCCCTCTCTCCCGTTCTCTTCCCCTCTCTCCCGTTCTCTTCCCCTCTCTCCCGTTCTCTTCCCCTCTCTCCCGTTCTCTTCCCCTCTCTCCCGTTCTCTTCCCCTCTCTCCCGTTCTCTTCCCCTCTCTCCCGTTCTCTTCCTCTCTCTCCCGTTCTCTCCCCCTCTCCCGTTCTCGCCCCCTCTCTCCCGTTCTCTTCCCCTCTCTCCCGTTCTCTTCCCCTCTCTCCCGTTCTCTTCCCCTCTCTCCCGTTCTCTCCCCCTCTCTCCCGTTCTCTTCCCCTCTCTCCCGTTCTCTCCCTCTCTCTCCCGTTCTCTTCCTCTCTCTCCCGTTCTCTTCCTCTCTCTCCCGTTCTCTCCCTCTCTCTCCCGTTCTCTCCCTCTCTCTCCCGTTCTCTTCCTCTCTCTCCCGTTCTCTCCCCCTCTCTCCCGTTCTCTTCCTCTCTCTCCCGTTCTCTTCCTCTCTCTCCCGTTCTCTTCCCCTCTCTCCCGTTCTCTTCCTCTCTCTCCCGTTCTCTCCCCCTCTCTCCCGTTCTCTTCCTCTCTCTCCCGTTCTCTCCCCCTCTCTCCCGTTCTCGCCCCCTCTCTCCCGTTCTCTTCCCCTCTCTCCCGTTCTCTTCCCCTCTCTCCCGTTCTCTTCCCCTCTCTCCCGTTCTCTCCCCCTCTCTCCCGTTCTCTTCCCCTCTCTCCCGTTCTCTCCCTCTCTCTCCCGTTCTCTTCCTCTCTCTCCCGTTCTCTTCCTCTCTCTCCCGTTCTCTCCCTCTCTCTCCCGTTCTCTTCCCCTCTCTCCCGTTCTCTTCCTCTCTCTCCCGTTCTCTTCCCCTCTCTCCCTCGCTCTTCCCCTCTCTCCCTCGCTCTTCCCCTCTCCCGTTCTCTTCCCCTCTCTCCCGTTCTCTTCCTCTCTCTCCCGTTCTCTTCCTCTCTCTCCCGTTCTCTCCCCCTCTCTCCCGTTCTCTTCCCCTCTCTCCCGTTCTCTTCCCCTCTCTCCCGTTCTCTTCCCCTCTCTCCCGTTCTCTTCCCCTCTCTCCCGTTCTCTCCCTCTCTCTCCCGTTCTCTTCCTCTCTCTCCCGTTCTCTTCCTCTCTCTCCCGTTCTCTCCCTCTCTCTCCCGTTCTCTCCCTCTCTCCCGTTCTCTTCCTCTCTCTCCCGTTCTCTCCCCCTCTCTCCCGTTCTCTTCCCCTCTCTCCCGTTCTCTCCCCCTCTCTCCCGTTCTCTCCCTCTCTCTCCCGTTCTCTTCCCCTCTCTCCCGTTCTCTTCCTCTCTCTCCCGTTCTCTTCCTCTCTCTCCCGTTCTCTCCCTCTCTCTCCCGTTCTCTTCCCCTCTCTCCCGTTCTCTTCCTCTCTCTCCCGTTCTCTTCCCCTCTCTCCCGTTCTCTTCCCCTCTCTCCCGTTCTCTTCCTCTCTCTCCCGTTCTCTCCCTCTCTCTCCCGTTCTCTTCCTCTCTCTCCCGTTCTCTTCCCCTCTCTCCCGTTCTCTCCCCCTCTCTCCCGTTCTCTCCCTCTCTCTCCCGTTCTCTTCCCCTCTCTCCCTCGCTCTTCCCCTCTCTCCCTCGCTCTTCCCCTCTCCCGTTCTCTTCCCCTCTCTCCCGTTCTCTTCCTCTCTCTCCCGTTCTCTTCCTCTCTCTCCCGTTCTCTCCCCCTCTCTCCCGTTCTCTTCCCCTCTCTCCCGTTCTCTTCCCCTCTCTCCCGTTCTCTTCCCCTCTCTCCCGTTCTCTTCCCCTCTCTCCCGTTCTCTCCCTCTCTCTCCCGTTCTCTTCCTCTCTCTCCCGTTCTCTTCCTCTCTCTCCCGTTCTCTCCCTCTCTCTCCCGTTCTCTCCCTCTCTCCCGTTCTCTTCCTCTCTCTCCCGTTCTCTCCCCCTCTCTCCCGTTCTCTTCCCCTCTCTCCCGTTCTCTCCCCCTCTCTCCCGTTCTCTCCCTCTCTCTCCCGTTCTCTTCCCCTCTCTCCCGTTCTCTTCCTCTCTCTCCCGTTCTCTTCCTCTCTCTCCCGTTCTCTCCCTCTCTCTCCCGTTCTCTTCCCCTCTCTCCCGTTCTCTTCCTCTCTCTCCCGTTCTCTTCCCCTCTCTCCCGTTCTCTTCCCCTCTCTCCCGTTCTCTTCCTCTCTCTCCCGTTCTCTCCCCCTCTCTCCCGTTCTCTTCCTCTCTCTCCCGTTCTCTTCCCCTCTCTCCCGTTCTCTCCCCCTCTCTCCCGTTCTCTCCCTCTCTCTCCCGTTCTCTTCCTCTCTCTCCCGTTCTCTTCCCCTCTCTCCCGTTCTCTTCCCCTCTCTCCCGTTCTCTTCCCCTCTCTCCCGTTCTCTTCCCCTCTCTCCCGTTCTCTTCCCCTCTCTCCCGTTCTCTTCCCCTCTCTCCCGTTCTCTTCCCCTCTCTCCCGTTCTCTTCCCCTCTCTCCCGTTCTCTTCCCCTCTCTCCCGTTCTCTTCCCCTCTCTCCCGTTCTCTTCCCCTCTCTCCCGTTCTCTTCCTCTCTCTCCCGTTCTCTTCCTCTCTCTCCCGTTCTCTTCCCCTCTCTCCCGTTCTCTTCCCTTCTCTCCCTCTCTCTCCCGTTCTCTTCCCCTCTCTCCCGTTCTCTTCCTCTCTCTCCCGTTCTCTTCCTCTCTCTCCCGTTCTCTTCCTCTCTCTCCCGTTCTCTTCCTCTCTCTCCCGTTCTCTTCCCCTCTCTCCCGTTCTCTTCCCCTCTCTCCCGTTCTCTTCCTCTCTCTCCCGTTCTCTTCCTCTCTCTCCCGTTCTCTCCCTCTCTCTCCCGTTCTCTTCCCCTCTCTCCCGTTCTCTTCCTCTCTCTCCCGTTCTCTTCCTCTCTCTCCCGTTCTCTTCCCCTCTCTCCCGTTCTCTTCCCTTCTCTCCCTCTCTCTCCCGTTCTCTTCCCCCTCTCTCCCGTTCTCTTCCTCTCTCTCCCGTTCTCTTCCTCTCTCTCCCGTTCTCTTCCTCTCTCTCCCGTTCTCTTCCTCTCTCTCCCGTTCTCTTCCCCTCTCTCCCGTTCTCTTCCCCTCTCTCCCGTTCTCTTCCTCTCTCTCCCGTTCTCTTCCTCTCTCTCCCGTTCTCTCCCTCTCTCTCCCGTTCTCTTCCCCTCTCTCCCGTTCTCTTCCCCTCTCTCCCGTTCTCTCCCCCTCTCTCCCGTTCTCTTCCCCTCTCTCCCGTTCTCTTCCCCTCTCTCCCGTTCTCTTCCCCTCTCTCCCGTTCTCTTCCCCTCTCTCCCGTTCTCTCCCCCTCTCTCCCGTTCTCTCCCCCTCTCTCCTGTTCTCTTCCCCTCTCTCCCGTTCTCTTCCCCTCTCTCCCGTTCTCTTCCCCTCTCTCCCGTTCTCTTCCTCTCTCTCCCGTTCTCTTCCTCTCTCTCCCGTTCTCTTCCCCTCTCTCCCGTTCTCTTCCCTTCTCTCCCTCTCTCTCCCGTTCTCTTCCCCTCTCTCCCGTTCTCTTCCTCTCTCTCCCGTTCTCTTCCTCTCTCTCCCGTTCTCTTCCTCTCTCTCCCGTTCTCTTCCTCTCTCTCCCGTTCTCTTCCTCTCTCTCCCGTTCTCTTCCCCTCTCTCCCGTTCTCTTCCTCTCTCTCCCGTTCTCTTCCTCTCTCTCCCGTTCTCTCCCTCTCTCTCCCGTTCTCTTCCCCTCTCTCCCGTTCTCTTCCCCTCTCTCCCGTTCTCTCCCTCTCTCTCCCGTTCTCTTCCCCTCTCTCCCGTTCTCTTCCTCTCTCTCCCGTTCTCTTCCTCTCTCTCCCGTTCTCTTCCTCTCTCTCCCGTTCTCTTCCCCTCTCTCCCGTTCTCTTCCTCTCTCTCCCGTTCTCTTCCTCTCTCTCCCGTTCTCTTCCTCTCTCTCCCGTTCTCTTCCTCTCTCTCCCGTTCTCTCCCTCTCTCTCCCGTTCTCTTCCTCTCTCTCCCGTTCTCTTCCTCTCTCTCCCGTTCTCTCCCTCTCTCTCCCGTTCTCTTCCTCTCTCTCCCGTTCTCTCCCTCTCTCTCCCGTTCTCTTCCCCTCTCTCCCGTTCTCTTCCCCTCTCTCCCTCGCTCTTCCCCTCTCTCCCGTTCTCTTCCCCTCTCTCCCGTTCTCTTCCCCTCTCTCCCGTTCTCTTCCCCTCTCTCCCGTTCTCTTCCCCTCTCTCCCGTTCTCTTCCCCTCTCTCCCGTTCTCTTCCCCTCTCTCCCGTTCTCTTCCCCTCTCTCCCGTTCTCTTCCTCTCTCTCCCGTTCTCTCCCCCTCTCTCCCGTTCTCGCCCCCTCTCTCCCGTTCTCTTCCCCTCTCTCCCGTTCTCTTCCCCTCTCTCCCGTTCTCTTCCCCTCTCTCCCGTTCTCTCCCCCTCTCTCCCGTTCTCTTCCCCTCTCTCCCGTTCTCTCCCTCTCTCTCCCGTTCTCTTCCTCTCTCTCCCGTTCTCTTCCTCTCTCTCCCGTTCTCTCCCTCTCTCTCCCGTTCTCTCCCTCTCTCTCCCGTTCTCTTCCTCTCTCTCCCGTTCTCTCCCCCTCTCTCCCGTTCTCTTCCTCTCTCTCCCGTTCTCTTCCTCTCTCTCCCGTTCTCTTCCTCTCTCTCCCGTTCTCTTCCCCTCTCTCCCGTTCTCTTCCCCTCTCTCCCGTTCTCTCCCCCTCTCTCCCGTTCTCTCCCCCTCTCTCCCGTTCTCTTCCCCTCTCTCCCGTTCTCTTCCCCTCTCTCCCGTTCTCTTCCCCTCTCTCCCGTTCTCTTCCCCTCTCTCCCGTTCTCTCCCCCTCTCTCCCGTTCTCTTCCCCTCTCTCCCGTTCTCTCCCTCTCTCTCCCGTTCTCTTCCTCTCTCTCCCGTTCTCTTCCTCTCTCTCCCGTTCTCTTCCTCTCTCTCCCGTTCTCTTCCCCTCTCTCCCGTTCTCTTCCTCTCTCTCCCGTTCTCTTCCTCTCTCTCCCGTTCTCTTCCTCTCTCTCCCGTTCTCTTCCCCTCTCTCCCGTTCTCTTCCTCTCTCTCCCGTTCTCTTCCTCTCTCTCCCGTTCTCTTCCTCTCTCTCCCGTTCTCTTCCTCTCTCTCCCGTTCTCTCCCTCTCTCTCCCGTTCTCTTCCTCTCTCTCCCGTTCTCTTCCTCTCTCTCCCGTTCTCTCCCTCTCTCTCCCGTTCTCTTCCTCTCTCTCCCGTTCTCTCCCTCTCTCTCCCGTTCTCTTCCTCTCTCTCCCGTTCTCTTCCTCTCTCTCCCGTTCTCTTCCCCTCTCTCCCGTTCTCTTCCCCTCTCTCCCGTTCTCTTCCCCTCTCTCCCTCGCTCTTCCCCTCTCTCCCTCGCTCTTCCCTTTTCTCCCGTTCTCTTCCCCTCTCTCCCGTTCTCTTCCCCTCTCTCCCGTTCTCTTCCCCTCTCTCCCGTTCTCTTCCCCTCTCTCCCGTTCTCTTCCCCTCTCTCCCGTTCTCTTCCCCTCTCTCCCGTTCTCTTCCTCTCTCTCCCGTTCTCTCCCCCTTTCTCCCGTTCTCTCCCCCTCTCTCCCGTTCTCTTCCCCTCTCTCCCGTTCTCTTCCCCTCTCTCCCGTTCTCTTCCCCTCTCTCCCGTTCTCTCCCCCTCTCTCCCGTTCTCTTCCCCTCTCTCCCGTTCTCTCCCTCTCTCTCCCGTTCTCTCCCTCTCTCTCCCGTTCTCTTCCTCTCTCTCCCGTTCTCTCCCTCTCTCTCCCGTTCTCTCCCTCTCTCTCCCGTTCTCTTCCTCTCTCTCCCGTTCTCTCCCCCTCTCTCCCGTTCTCTTCCTCTCTCTCCCGTTCTCTTCCTCTCTCTCCCGTTCTCTTCCTCTCTCTCCCGTTCTCTTCCTCTCTCTCCCGTTCTCTCCCTCTCTCTCCCGTTCTCTCCCTCTCTCTCCCGTTCTCTCCCTCTCTCTCCCGTTCTCTTCCTCTCTCTCCCGTTCTCTTCCTCTCTCTCCCGTTCTCTCCCTCTCTCTCCCGTTCTCTTCCTCTCTCTCCCGTTCTCTTCCTCTCTCTCCCGTTCTCTTCCTCTCTCTCCCGTTCTCTTCCTCTCTCTCCCGTTCTCTTCCTCTCTCTCCCGTTCTCTTCCTCTCTCTCCCGTTCTCTTCCCCTCTCTCCCGTTCTCTTCCCCTCTCTCCCGTTCTCTTCCTCTCTCTCCCGTTCTCTTCCTCTCTCTCCCGTTCTCTTCCTCTCTCTCCCGTTCTCTTCCTCTCTCTCCCGTTCTCTCCCTCTCTCTCCCGTTCTCTCCCTCTCTCTCCCGTTCTCTCCCTCTCTCTCCCGTTCTCTCCCTCTCTCTCCCGTTCTCTTCCCCTCTCTCCCGTTCTCTTCCCCTCTCTCCCGTTCTCTTCCCCTCTCTCCCGTTCTCTTCCCCTCTCTCCCTCGCTCTTCCCCTCTCTCCCGTTCTCTTCCCCGCTCTCCCGTTCTCTTCCCCTCTCTCCCGTTCTCTTCCCCTCTCTCCCGTTCTCTTCCCCTCTCTCCCGTTCTCTTCCCCTCTCTCCCGTTCTCTTCCCCTCTCTCCCGTTCTCTTCCTCTCTCTCCCGTTCTCTCCCTCTCTCTCCCGTTCTCTTCCCCTCTCTCCCGTTCTCTTCCCCTCTCTCCCGTTCTCTCCCTCTCTCTCCCGTTCTCTTCCTCTCTCTCCCGTTCTCTTCCTCTCTCTCCCGTTCTCTTCCCCTCTCTCCCGTTCTCTTCCTCTCTCTCCCGTTCTCTTCCTCTCTCTCCCGTTCTCTTCCTCTCTCTCCCGTTCTCTTCCTCTCTCTCCCGTTCTCTCCCTCTCTCTCCCGTTCTCTCCCTCTCTCTCCCGTTCTCTCCCTCTCTCTCCCGTTCTCTCCCTCTCTCTCCCGTTCTCTTCCTCTCTCTCCCGTTCTCTCCCTCTCTCTCCCGTTCTCTTCCCCTCTCTCCCGTTCTCTTCCCCTCTCTCCCGTTCTCTTCCCCTCTCTCCCTCGCTCTTCCCCTCTCTCCCGTTCTCTTCCCCTCTCTCCCTCGCTCTTCCCCTCTCTCCCTCGCTCTTCCCCTCTCTCCCGTTCTCTTCCCCTCTCTCCCTCGCTCTTCCCCTCTCTCCCGTTCTCTTCCCCTCTCTCCCGTTCTCTTCCCCTCTCTCCCGTTCTCTTCCCCTCTCTCCCGTTCTCTTCCCCTCTCTCCCGTTCTCTTCCTCTCTCTCCCGTTCTCTTCCTCTCTCTCCCGTTCTCTTCCTCTCTCTCCCGTTCTCTTCCTCTCTCTCCCGTTCTCTTCCCCTCTCTCCCGTTCTCTTCCTCTCTCTCCCGTTCTCTTCCTCTCTCTCCCGTTCTCTTCCTCTCTCTCCCGTTCTCTTCCTCTCTCTCCCGTTCTCTTCCTCTCTCTCCCGTTCTCTTCCCCTCTCTCCCGTTCTCTTCCCCTCTCTCCCGTTCTCTTCCCCTCTCTCCCGTTCTCTTCCTCTCTCTCCCGTTCTCTTCCTCTCTCTCCCGTTCTCTTCCCCTCTCTCCCGTTCTCTTCCTCTCTCTCCCGTTCTCTTCCCCTCTCTCCCGTTCTCTTCCCCTCTCTCCCGTTCTCTTCCCCTCTCTCCCGTTCTCTTCCCCTCTCTCCCGTTCTCTTCCTCTCTCTCCCGTTCTCTTCCCCTCTCTCCCGTTCTCTTCCTCTCTCTCCCGTTCTCTTCCTCTCTCTCCCGTTCTCTTCCTCTCTCTCCCGTTCTCTTCCCCTCTCTCCCGTTCTCTCCCCCTCTCTCCCGTTCTCTTCCCCTCTCTCCCGTTCTCTTCCCCTCTCTCCCGTTCTCTTCCTCTCTCTCCCGTTCTCTTCCCCTCTCTCCCGTTCTCTTCCCCTCTCTCCCGTTCTCTTCCCCTCTCTCCCGTTCTCTTCCTCTCTCTCCCGTTCTCTTCCTCTCTCTCCCGTTCTCTCCCCCTCTCTCCCGTTCTCTTCCCCTCTCTCCCGTTCTCTTCCTCTCTCTCCCGTTCTCTTCCCCTCTCTCCCGTTCTCTTCCCCTCTCTCCCGTTCTCTTCCCCTCTCTCCCGTTCTCTTCCTCTCTCTCCCGTTCTCTTCCCCTCTCTCCCGTTCTCTTCCCCTCTCTCCCGTTCTCTTCCCCTCTCTCCCGTTCTCTTCCCCTCTCTCCCGTTCTCTTCCCCTCTCTCCCGTTCTCTTCCCCTCTCTCCCGTTCTCTTCCCCTCTCTCCCGTTCTCTTCCTCTCTCTCCCGTTCTCTTCCCCTCTCTCCCGTTCTCTTCCCCTCTCTCCCGTTCTCTTCCTCTCTCTCCCGTTCTCTTCCCCTCTCTCCCGTTCTCTTCCCCTCTCTCCCGTTCTCTTCCCCTCTCTCCCGTTCTCTTCCTCTCTCTCCCGTTCTCTTCCCCTCTCTCCCGTTCTCTTCCCCTCTCTCCCGTTCTCTTCCCCTCTCTCCCGTTCTCTTCCTCTCTCTCCCGTTCTCTCCCTCTCTCTCCCGTTCTCTCCCTCTCTCTCCCGTTCTCTTCCTCTCTCTCCCGTTCTCTTCCTCTCTCTCCCGTTCTCTTCCCCTCTCTCCCGTTCTCTTCCCCTCTCTCCCGTTCTCTTCCCCTCTCTCCCGTTCTCTTCCCCTCTCTCCCGTTCTCTCCCTCTCTCTCCCGTTCTCTTCCCCTCTCTCCCGTTCTCTCCATCTCTCTCCCGTTCTCTTCCCCTCTCTCCCGTTCTCTTCCTCTCTCTCCCGTTCTCTTCCCCTCTCTCCCGTTCTCTTCCCCTCTCTCCCGTTCTCTTCCCCTCTCTCCCGTTCTCTTCCCCTCTCTCCCGTTCTCTCCCTCTCTCTCCCGTTCTCTTCCTCTCTCTCCCGTTCTCTCCCTCTCTCTCCCGTTCTCTCCCTCTCTCTCCCGTTCTCTCCCTCTCTCTCCCGTTCTCTTCCCCTCTCTCCCGTTCTCTCCCTCTCTCTCCCGTTCTCTCCCTCTCTCTCCCGTTCTCTCCCTCTCTCTCCCTCTCTCTCCCGTTCTCTTCCTCTCTCTCCCGTTCTCTCCCTCTCTCTCCCGTTCTCTCCCTCTCTCTCCCGTTCTCTCCCTCTCTCTCCCGTTCTCTTCCCCTCTCTCCCGTTCTCTTCCTCTCTCTCCCGTTCTCTCCCTCTCTCTCCCGTTCTCTTCCCCTCTCTCCCGTTCTCTTCCCCTCTCTCCCGTTCTCTTCCCCTCTCTCCCGTTCTCTTCCCCTCTCTCCCGTTCTCTTCCCCTCTCTCCCGTTCTCTTCCCCTCTCTCCCGTTCTCTTCCCCTCTCTCCCGTTCTCTTCCTCTCTCTCCCGTTCTCTTCCCCTCTCTCCCGTTCTCTTCCCCTCTCTCCCGTTCTCTTCCCCTCTCTCCCGTTCTCTTCCTCTCTCTCCCGTTCTCTCCCTCTCTCTCCCGTTCTCTTCCCCTCTCTCCCGTTCTCTTCCCCTCTCTCCCGTTCTCTTCCCCTCTCTCCCGTTCTCTTCCCCTCTCTCCCGTTCTCTTCCCCTCTCTCCCGTTCTCTTCCTCTCTCTCCCGTTCTCTTCCCCTCTCTCCCGTTCTCTTCCCCTCTCTCCCGTTCTCTTCCTCTCTCTCCCGTTCTCTTCCCCTCTCTCCCGTTCTCTTCCCCTCTCTCCCGTTCTCTCCCTCTCTCTCCCGTTCTCTCCCTCTCTCTCCCGTTCTCTCCCTCTCTCTCCCGTTCTCTTCCCCTCTCTCCCGTTCTCTTCCTCTCTCTCCCGTTCTCTCCCTCTCTCTCCCGTTCTCTTCCCCTCTCTCCCGTTCTCTCCCTCTCTCTCTCTCCCGTTCTCTCCCTCTCTCTCCCGTTCTCTCCCCTCTCTCCCGTTCTCTTCCTCTCTCTCCCGTTCTCTCCCTCTCTCTCCCGTTCTCTCCCTCTCTCTCCCGTTCTCTCCCTCTCTCTCCCGTTCTCTTCCTCTCTCTCCCGTTCTCTCCCTCTCTCTCCCGTTCTCTTCCCCTCTCTCCCGTTCTCTTCCCCTCTCTCCCGTTCTCTCCCTCTCTCTCCCGTTCTCTTCCTCTCTCTCTCTCCCGTTCTCTCCCTCTCTCTCCCGTTCTCTCCCCTCTCTCCCGTTCTCTTCCTCTCTCTCCCGTTCTCTCCCTCTCTCTCCCGTTCTCTCCCTCTCTCTCCCGTTCTCTCCCTCTCTCTCCCGTTCTCTTCCTCTCTCTCCCGTTCTCTCCCTCTCTCTCCCGTTCTCTCCCTCTCTCTCCCGTTCTCTCCCTCTCTCTCCCGTTCTCTTCCCCTCTCTCCCGTTCTCTTCCTCTCTCTCCCGTTCTCTCCCTCTCTCTCCCGTTCTCTTCCCCTCTCTCCCGTTCTCTTCCTCTCTCTCCCGTTCTCTTCCCCTCTCTCCCGTTCTCTTCCCCTCTCTCCCGTTCTCTTCCCCTCTCTCCCGTTCTCTTCCTCTCTCTCCCGTTCTCTTCCCCTCTCTCCCGTTCTCTTCCCCTCTCTCCCGTTCTCTTCCCCTCTCTCCCGTTCTCTTCCCCTCTCTCCCGTTCTCTTCCTCTCTCTCCCGTTCTCTCCCTCTCTCTCCCGTTCTCTTCCCCTCTCTCCCGTTCTCTTCCCCTCTCTCCCGTTCTCTTCCCCTCTCTCCCGTTCTCTTCCCCTCTCTCCCGTTCTCTCCCTCTCTCTCCCGTTCTCTTCCCCTCTCTCCCGTTCTCTTCCCCTCTCTCCCGTTCTCTCCCTCTCTCTCCCGTTCTCTTCCTCTCTCTCCCGTTCTCTCCCTCTCTCTCCCGTTCTCTTCCTCTCTCTCCCGTTCTCTTCCCCTCTCTCCCGTTCTCTTCCCCTCTCTCCCGTTCTCTTCCCCTCTCTCCCGTTCTCTTCCTCTCTCTCCCGTTCTCTTCCTCTCTCTCCCGTTCTCTTCCCCTCTCTCCCGTTCTCTTCCCCTCTCTCCCGTTCTCGTCCTCTCTCTCCCGTTGGAAAAAAATAAATAAATAAATAGTGGCATCTGTGGAATACAGAAACAGTGTTGTGACCATTTGGGTTTGAAGCAGAATCTTCACCATAAGTCTGTTATCCTGTTGAGCTGAAGTCTAGGGGGTTCACTGTGTTATCCTGTTGAGCTGAAGTCTAGGGGGTTCACTGTGTTATCCTGTTGAGCTGAAGTCTAGGGGGTTCACTGTGTTATCCTGTTGAGCTGAAGTCTAGGGGTTCACTGTGTTATCCTGTTGAGCTGAAGTCTAGGGGGTTCACTGTGTTATCCTGTTGATCTGAAGTCTAGGGGGTTCACTGTGTTATCCTGTTGAGCTGAAGTCTAGGGGGTTCACTGTGTTATCCTGTTGAGCTGAAGTCTAGGGGGTTCACTGTGTTATCCTGTTGAGCTGAAGTCTAGGGGGTTCACTGTGTTATCCTGTTGAGCTGAAGTCTAGGGGGTTCACTGTGTTAGCCTGTTGAGCTGAAGTCTAGGGGGTTCACTGTGTTATCCTGTTGAGCTGAAGTCTAGGGGGATCACTGTGTTAACCTGTTGAGCTGAAGTCTAGGGGGTTCACTGTGTTATCCTGTTGAGCTGAAGTCTAGGGGGTTCACTGTGTTATCCTGTTGAGCTGAAGTCTAGGGGGTTCACTGTGTTATCCTGTTGAGCTGAAGTCTAGGGGGTTCACTGTGTTATCCTGTTGAGCTGAAGTCTAGGGGGTTCACTGTGTTATCCTGTTGAGCTGAAGTCTAGGGGGTTCACTGTGTTATCCTGTTGAGCTGAAGTCTAGGGGGTTCACTGTGTTATCCTGTTGAGCTGAAGTCTAGAGGGTTCACTGTGTTAGCCTGTTGAGCTGAAGTCTAGGGGGATCACTGTGTTAGCTCTGTTGAGCTGAAGTCTACGGGGTTCACTGTGTTAGCCTGTTGAACTGAAGTCTAGGGGGTTCACTGTGTTAACCTGTTGAGCTGAAGTCTAGGGGGTTCACTGTGTTATCCTGTTGAGCTGAAGTCTAGGGGGTTCACTGTGTTATCCTGTTGAGCTGAAGTCTAGGGGGTTCACTGTGTTATCCTGTTGAGCTGAAGTCTAGAGGGTTCACTGTGTTAACCTGTTGAGCTGAAGTCTAGGGGGTTCACTGTGTTGAGCTGAAGTCTAGGGGGTTCACTGTGTTATCCTGTTGAGCTGAAGTCTAGGGGGTTCACTGTGTTATCCTGTTGAGCTGAAGTCTAGGGGGTTCACTGTGTTGAGCTGAAGTCTAGGGGGTTCACTGTGTTGAGCTGAAGTCTAGGGGGTTCACTGTGTTAACCTGTTGAGCTGAAGTCTAGGGGGTTCACTGTGTTATCCTGTTGAGCTGAAGTCTAGGGGGTTCACTGTGTTATCCTGTTGAGCTGAAGTCTTGGGGGTTCACTGTGTTATCCTGTTGAGCTGAAGTCTAGGGGGTTCACTGTGTTATCCTGTTGAGCTGAAGTCTAGGGGGTTCACTGTGTTATCCTGTTGAGCTGAAGTCTAGGGGGTTCACTGTGTTAACCTGTTGAGCTTGAGTCTAGGGGGTTCACTGTGTTAGCCTGTTGAGCTGAAGTCTAGGGGGTTCACTGTGTTAACCTGTTGAGCTGAAGTCTAGGGGGTTCACTGTGTTATCCTGTTGAACTGAAGTCTAGGGGGTTCACTGTGTTAGCCTGTTGAGCTGAAGTCTAGGGGGTTCACTGTGTTAGCCTGTTGAGCTGAAGTCTAGGGGGTTCACTGTGTTAACCTGTTGAGCTGAAGTCTAGGGGGTTCACTGTGTTAACCTGTTGAGCTGAAGTCTAGGGGGTTCACTGTGTTAACCTGTTGAGCTGAAGTCTAGGGGGTTCACTGTGTTATCCTGTTGAGCTGAAGTCTAGGGGGTTCACTGTGTTAGCCTGTTGAGCTGAAGTCTAGGGGGATCACTGTGTTATCCTGTTGAGCTGAAGTCTAGGGGGTTCACTGTGTTATCCTGTTGAGCTGAAGTCTAGGGGCTTCACTGTGTTATCCTGTTGAACTGAAGTCTAGGGGGTTCACTGTGTTATCCTGTTGAACTGAAGTCTAGGGGGTTCACTGTGTTAGCCTGTTGAGCTGAAGTCTAGGGGGTTCACTGTGTTAGCCTGTTGAGCTGAAGTCTAGGGGGATCACTGTGTTAGCTCTGTTGAGCTGAAGTCTAGGGGGTTCACTGTGTTAACCTGTTGAGCTGAAGTCTAGGGGGTTCACTGTGTTAGCCTGTTGAGCTGAAGTCTAGGGGGTTCACTGTGTTATCCTGTTGAGCTGAAGTCTAGGGGGTTCACTGTGTTATCCTGTTGAGCTGAAGTCTAGGGGGTTCACTGTGTTATCCTGTTGAGCTGAAGTCTAGAGGGTTCACTGTGTTAACCTGTTGAGCTGAAGTCTACGGGGTTCACTGTGTTGAGCTGAAGTCTAGGGGGTTCACTGTGTTAACCTGTTGAGCTGAAGTCTAGGGGGTTCACTGTGTTGAGCTGAAGTCTAGGGGGTTCACTGTGTTATCCTGTTGAGCTGAAGTCTTGGGGGTTCACTGTGTTAGCCTGTTGAGCTGAAGTCTACGGGGTTCACTGTGTTAGCCTGTTGAACTGAAGTCTAGGGGGTTCACTGTGTTAACCTGTTGAGCTGAAGTCTAGGGGGATCACTGTGTTAACCTGTTGAGCTGAAGTCTAGGGGGTTCACTGTGTTAACCTGTTGAACTGAAGTCTAGGGGGTTCACTGTGTTAGCCTGTTGAGCTGAAGTCTAGGGGGTTCACTGTGTTAGCCTGTTGAGCTGAAGTCTAGGGGGTTCACTGTGTTATCCTGTTGAGCTGAAGTCTAGGGGGTTCACTGTGTTATCCTGTTGAGCTGAAGTCTAGGGGGTTCACTGTGTTATCCTGTTGAGCTGAAGTCTAGGGGGATCACTGTGTTAACCTGTTGAGCTGAAGTCTAGGGGGTTCACTGTGTTATCCTGTTGAGCTGAAGTCTAGGGGGTTCACTGTGTTATCCTGTTGAGCTGAAGTCTAGGGGGTTCACTGTGTTAACCTGTTGAGCTGAAGTCTAGGGGGTTCACTGTGTTATCCTGTTGAGCTGAAGTCTAGGGGGTTCACTGTGTTATCCTGTTGAGCTGAAGTCTAGGGGGTTCACTGTGTTAACCTGTTGAGCTGAAGTCTAGGGGGTTCACTGTGTTATCCTGTTGAGCTGAAGTCTAGGGGGTTCACTGTGTTATCCTGTTGAGCTGAAGTCTAGGGGGTTCACTGTGTTATCCTGTTGAGCTGAAGTCTAGGGGGTTCACTGTGTTGAGCTGAAGTCTAGGGGGTTCACTGTGTTATCCTGTTGAGCTGAAGTCTAGGGGGTTCACTGTGTTATCCTGTTGAGCTGAAGTCTAGGGGGTTCACTGTGTTAGCTCTGTTGAGCTGAAGTCTAGGGGTTCACTGTGTTAGCCTGTTGAACTGAAGTCTAGGGGGTTCACTGTGTTAACCTGTTGAGCTGAAGTCTAGGGGGTTCACTGTGTTAACCTGTTGAGCTGAAGTCTAGGGGGTTCACTGTGTTATCCTGTTGAGCTGAAGTCTAGGGGGTTCACTGTGTTATCCTGTTGAGCTGAAGTCTAGGGGGTTCACTGTGTTATCCTGTTGAGCTGAAGTCTAGGGGGTTCACTGTGTTATCCTGTTGAGCTGAAGTCTAGGGGGTTCACTGTGTTATCCTGTTGAGCTGAAGTCTAGAGGGTTCACTGTGTTAACCTGTTGAGCTGAAGTCTAGGGGGTTCACTGTGTTGAGCTGAAGTCTAGGGGGTTCACTGTGTTATCCTGTTGAGCTGAAGTCTAGGGGGTTCACTGTGTTATCCTGTTGAGCTGAAGTCTAGGGGGTTCACTGTGTTGAGCTGAAGTCTAGGGGGTTCACTGTGTTGAGCTGAAGTCTAGGGGGTTCACTGTGTTAACCTGTTGAGCTGAAGTCTAGGGGGTTCACTGTGTTATCCTGTTGAGCTGAAGTCTAGGGGGTTCACTGTGTTATCCTGTTGAGCTGAAGTCTTGGGGGTTCACTGTGTTATCCTGTTGAGCTGAAGTCTAGGGGGTTCACTGTGTTATCCTGTTGAGCTGAAGTCTAGGGGGTTCACTGTGTTATCCTGTTGAGCTGAAGTCTAGGGGGTTCACTGTGTTAACCTGTTGAGCTGAAGTCTAGGGGGTTCACTGTGTTAGCCTGTTGAGCTGAAGTCTAGGGGGTTCACTGTGTTAACCTGTTGAGCTGAAGTCTAGGGGGTTCACTGTGTTATCCTGTTGAACTGAAGTCTAGGGGGTTCACTGTGTTAGCCTGTTGAGCTGAAGTCTAGGGGGTTCACTGTGTTAACCTGTTGAGCTGAAGTCTAGGGGGTTCACTGTGTTAGCCTGTTGAGCTGAAGTCTAGGGGGTTCACTGTGTTAACCTGTTGAGCTGAAGTCTAGGGGGTTCACTGTGTTAACCTGTTGAGCTGAAGTCTAGGGGGTTCACTGTGTTAACCTGTTGAGCTGAAGTCTAGGGGGTTCACTGTGTTATCCTGTTGAGCTGAAGTCTAGGGGGTTCACTGTGTTAGCCTGTTGAGCTGAAGTCTAGGGGGATCACTGTGTTATCCTGTTGAGCTGAAGTCTAGGGGGTTCACTGTGTTATCCTGTTGAGCTGAAGTCTAGGGGCTTCACTGTGTTATCCTGTTGAACTGAAGTCTAGGGGGTTCACTGTGTTATCCTGTTGAACTGAAGTCTAGGGGGTTCACTGTGTTAGCCTGTTGAGCTGAAGTCTAGGGGGTTCACTGTGTTAGCCTGTTGAGCTGAAGTCTAGGGGGATCACTGTGTTAGCTCTGTTGAGCTGAAGTCTAGGGGGTTCACTGTGTTAACCTGTTGAGCTGAAGTCTAGGGGGTTCACTGTGTTAGCCTGTTGAGCTGAAGTCTAGGGGGATCACTGTGTTAGCTCTGTTGAGCTGAAGTCTACGGGGTTCACTGTGTTAGCCTGTTGAACTGAAGTCTAGGGGGTTCACTGTGTTAACCTGTTGAGCTGAAGTCTAGGGGGTTCACTGTGTTAACCTGTTGAGCTGAAGTCTAGGGGGTTCACTGTGTTATCCTGTTGAGCTGAAGTCTAGGGGGTTCACTGTGTTATCCTGTTGAGCTGAAGTCTAGGGGGTTCACTGTGTTATCCTGTTGAGCTGAAGTCTAGGGGGTTCACTGTGTTATCCTGTTGAGCTGAAGTCTAGGGGGTTCACTGTGTTAACCTGTTGAGCTGAAGTCTAGGGGGTTCACTGTGTTGAGCTGAAGTCTAGGGGGTTCACTGTGTTATCCTGTTGAGCTGAAGTCTATGGGGTTCACTGTGTTGAGCTGAAGTCTAGGGGGTTCACTGTGTTAACCTGTTGAGCTGAAGTCTAGGGGGTTCACTGTGTTATCCTGTTGAGCTGAAGTCTTGGGGGTTCACTGTGTTAGCCTGTTGAGCTGAAGTCTACGGGGTTCACTGTGTTAGCCTGTTGAACTGAAGTCTAGGGGGTTCACTGTGTTAACCTGTTGAGCTGAAGTCTAGGGGGTTCACTGTGTTAACCTGTTGAGCTGAAGTCTAGGGGGTTCACTGTGTTAACCTGTTGAACTGAAGTCTAGGGGGTTCACTGTGTTAGCCTGTTGAGCTGAAGTCTAGGGGGTTCACTGTGTTAGCCTGTTGAGCTGAAGTCTAGGGGGTTCACTGTGTTATCCTGTTGAGCTGAAGTCTAGGGGGTTCACTGTGTTATCCTGTTGAGCTGAAGTCTAGGGGGTTCACTGTGTTATCCTGTTGAGCTGAAGTCTAGGGGGATCACTGTGTTAACCTGTTGAGCTGAAGTCTAGGGGGTTCACTGTGTTATCCTGTTGAGCTGAAGTCTAGGGGGTTCACTGTGTTATCCTGTTGAGCTGAAGTCTAGGGGGTTCACTGTGTTAACCTGTTGAGCTGAAGTCTAGGGGGTTCACTGTGTTAACCTGTTGAGCTGAAGTCTAGGGGGTTCACTGTGTTATCCTGTTGAGCTGAAGTCTAGGGGGTTCACTGTGTTATCCTGTTGAGCTGAAGTCTAGGGGGTTCACTGTGTTAACCTGTTGAGCTGAAGTCTAGGGGGTTCACTGTGTTAGCCTGTTGAGCTGAAGTCTAGGGGGTTCACTGTGTTATCCTGTTGAGCTGAAGTCTAGGGGGTTCACTGTGTTATCCTGTTGAGCTGAAGTCTAGGGGGTTCACTGTGTTATCCTGTTGAGCTGAAGTCTAGGGGGTTCACTGTGTTAACCTGTTGAGCTGAAGTCTAGGGGGTTCACTGTGTTAGCCTGTTGAGCTGAAGTCTAGGGGGTTCACTGTGTTAGCCTGTTGAGCTGAAGTCTAGGGGGTTCACTGTGTTATCCTGTTGAGCTGAAGTCTAGGGGGTTCACTGTGTTATCCTGTTGAGCTGAAGTCTAGGGGTTCACTGTGTTAGCTCTGTTACCAAAATGCCTTGGTGATGTATTCTTTGAGCAGCCAAAATGACTTACTCTCCAATATAATCCTGGTTCCTTCTCACCTCTGTCTCTTCAGTGTGTCCTGGTTCCTTCTCACCTCTGTCTCTTCAGTGTGTCCTGGTTCCTTCTCACCTCTGTCTCTTCAGTGTGTCCTGGTTCCTTCTCACCTCTGTCTCTTCAGTGTGTCCTGGTTCCTTCTCACCTCTGTCTCTTCAGTGTGTCCTGGTTCCTTCTCACCTCTGTCTCTTCAGTGTGTCCTGGTTCCTTCTCACCTCTGTCTCTTCAGTGTGTCCTGGTTCCTTCTCACATCTGTCTCTTCAGTGTGTCCTGGTTCCTTCTCACCTCTGTCTCTTCAGTGTGTCCTGGTTCCTTCTCACCTCTGTCTCTTCAGTGTGTCCTGGTTCCTTCTCACCTCTGTCTCTTCAGTGTGTCCTGGTTCCTTCTCACCTCTGTCTCTTCAGTGTGTCCTGGTTCCTTCTCACCTCTGTCTCTTCAGTGTGTCCTGGTTTCTTCTCACCTCTGTCTCTTTAGTGTGTCCTGGTTCCTTCTCACCTCTGTCTCTTCAGTGTGTCCTGGTTCCTTCTCACCTCTGTCTCTTCAGTGTGTCCTGGTTCCTTCTCACCTCTGTCTCTTCAGTGTGTCCTGGTTCCTTCTCACCTCTGTCTCTTCAGTGTGTCCTGGTTCCTTCTCACCTCTGTCTCTTCAGTGTGTCCTGGTTCCTTCTCACCTCTGTCTCTTCAGTGTGTCCTGGTTCCTTCTCACCTCTGTCTCTTCAGTGTGTCCTGGTTCCTTCTCACCTCTGTCTCTTCAGTGTGTCCTGGTTCCTTCTCACCTCTGTCTCTTCAGTGTGTCCTGGTTCCTTCTCACCTCTGTCTCTTCAGTGTGTCCTGGTTCCTTCTCACCTCTGTCTCTTCAGTGTGTCCTGGTTCCTTCTCACCTCTGTCTCTTCAGTGTGTCCTGGTTCCTTCTCACCTCTGTCTCTTCAGTGTGTCCTGGTTCCTTCTCACCTCTGTCTCTTCAGTGTGTCCTGGTTCCTTCTCACCTCTGTCTCTTCAGTGTGTCCTGGTTCCTTCTCACCTCTGTCTCTTCAGTGTGTCCTGGTTCCTTCTCACCTCTGTCTCTTCAGTGTGTCCTGGTTCCTTCTCACCTCTGTCTCTTCAGTGTGTCCTGGTTCCTTCTCACCTCTGTCTCTTCAGTGTGTCCTGGTTCCTTCTCACCTCTGTCTCTTCAGTGTGACCTGGTTCCTTCTCACCTCTGTCTCTTCAGTGTGTTAATGTGACCATACGGTGCCGGAGGGGGGGGGGGGCTTTATAGGAGGGGGGGGGGGGGGGGGGGGGCTTTATAGGAGGGGGGGGCTGTATGGGAGGGGGGAGGGGCTTTAAGGCAGGGGGAGGGGGCTTTGAGGGAGAGAGGGGGCTTTGAGGGAGGGGGGGCTTTAAGGCAGGGGGAGGGGGCTTTAAGGCAGGGGGAGGGGGCTTTAAGGGAGGGGGAGGGGGCTTTGAGGGAGAGAGGGGGCTTTAAGGGAGGGGGGGGCTTTAATTCTGCAGGCAGATCTCCAACCTGAGCCAGGCCTGTCTGTCTGTATGCATGTCTGTCTGTCTGTCTGTATGTCTGTCTGCTCTATAGTGCAGACAGAGCAGCTACTGAGAGGAGGGACAAAACATCGTTCATTTAATCTGAACAAAACTATAAACGCAGCAGGCAACCATTTCAAAGACGTTACTGAGTTACAGTTCAAAGAAGGAAATCAGTCAACTGTAATGAATTCATTAGGACCTAATCTGTGGATGTCACATGACTGGGCCGGGGTGCAGCCATAGGTGGGCCTGGGAAGTCATAGGCCAATCAGAATGAGGTTTTTTTTTCCCACAAAAGGGCTTTATTACAGACAGAAATCAGCTTGTTGTACGTATGGAACATTTTCCGGGATAATTTATTTAATCTTTCATCTCTTTATTTCATCATGGGACCAACACTTTACATGTTGTGATTATATTTTAGTTCAGATTTATCATTTAGCAGACGTTTTTTATCCAGAGTGACTTACAGTAGTGATGACAAACATTTTAATACTTTTCCATTCATCCATCCATCATCCATCCATCATCCATCTCTCTTCCTGTCATCCTTTCTTTTATGATTATTTTACAGGGTACATCCCAAAATGGGAGCCCTATTCCCTACATAGTGCACTACTTTAGACCAGAGCCCTATTCCCTATATAGTGCACTACTTTAGACAGGGCCCTATTCCCTATATAGTGCACTACTTTTGACCAGGGCCCTATTCCCCATATAGTGCACTACTTTAGACCAGAGCCCTATTCCCTATATAGTGCACTACTTTAGATAGGGCGCTATTCCCTACGTAGTGCACTACTTTAGACCAGAGCCCTATTCCCTACGTAGTGCACTACTTTAGACCAGAGCCCTATTCCCTATATAGTGCACTACTTTAGACCAGAGCCCTATTCCCTATATAGTGCACTACTTTAGACCAGAGCCCTATTCCCTATATAGTGCACTACTTTAGACCAGAGCCCTATTCGCTACGTAGTGCACTACTTCTGAGTCAGAAGTCCCTCTGGGCCCTGGTCAAACATAGTGCACTATAAAGGGAATGGGTTGCCGTTAGGAACACGGCACACTGTCTTTTGTGATGAATTTACAGTCTTCCTGTTCTGCTCTCCTCCTGCGTTCAGATTGATGGTTTTTGTTGTTCAGAGAGAATTCATTCTAGTCTCTTGTTTATTTTACGTTTCAATCCCCCTGCCGAGGCCAGTGTGTCCATCTGCTCCATAAAGCCCCATTTATGAAGTGAACGGGCCATTTTCCTTTTGCTTCATCAGTTCTCATAAATAACAGATCATCATTATGGAAGAACCAGCTGGAGGGGCCTTATCTCTCACTGCCGCTGGACACGGGGCGCGTCCCAAATTACACCCTATTCCCTATTATAGTGCACTACTATGGCCAGGCCCCTATTCCCTATATAGTGCACTACTATAGACCAGGGCCCTATTCCCTATATAGTGCACTACTTTAGACCAGGGCCCTATTCCCTATATAGTACACTACTTTAGACCAGAGCCCTATTCCCTATATAGTACACTACTATGACCAGGGCCCCTAGGGAATAGGGTGTCATTATGGACCAAGACTCTCCAGCCACAGAGAGACTAGCAATGGAAGACTGTGCTTCCCTTTAATACACACTAATGTAATCCAGTGTTCATATCCCTTTGTCTAATACACACTAATGTAATCTAGTGTTCATATCCCTTTGTCTAATACACATTAATGTAATCTAGTGTTTCATATCCCTTTGTCTAATACACATTAATGTAATCTAGTCCTTCATATCCCTTTGTCTAATACACATTAATGTAATCTAGTCCTTCATATCCCTTTGTCTAATACACATTAATGTAATCTAGTGTTCATATCCCTTTGTCTAATACACATTAATGTAATCTAGTCCTTCATATCCCTTTGTCTAATACACATTAATGTAATCTAGTCCTTCATATCCCTTTGTCTAATACACATTAATGTAATCTAGTGTTCATATCCCTTTGTCTAATACACATTAATGTAATCTAGTGTTCATATCCCTTTGTCTAATACACATTAATGTAATCTAGTGTTCATATCCCTTTGTCTAATACACATTAATGTTATCTAGTGTTCATATCCCTTTGTCTAATACACATTAATGTTATCTAGTGTTCATATCCCTTTGTCTAATACACATTAATATAATCTAGTGTTCATATCCCTTTGTCTAATACACATTAATGTAATCTAGTGTTCATATCCCTTTGTCTAATACACGTTAATGTAATCTAATGTTTCATATCCCTTTGTCTAATACACATTAATGTAATCTAGTGTTCATATCCCTTTGTCTAATACACATTAATGTAATCTAGTCCGTCATATCCCTTTGTCTAATACACATTAATGTAATCTAGTCCTTCATATCCCTTTGTCTAATACACATTAATGTAATCTAGTGTTCATATCCCTTTGTCTAATACACGTTAATGTAATATAGTGTTCATATCCCTTTGTCTAATACACATGAATGTAATCTACTCCTTCATATCCCTTTGTCTAATACACATTAATGTAATCTATTGTTCATATCCCTTTGTCTAATACACATTAATGTAATCTAGTCCTTCATATCCCTTTGTCTAATACACATTAATGTAATCTAGTGTTCATATCCCTTTGTCTAATACACATTAATGTAATCTAGTGTTCATATCCCTTTGTCTAATACACATTAATGTAATCTAGTGTTCATATCCCTTTGTATAATACACATTAATGTAATCTAGTGTTCATATCCCTTTGTCTAATACACGTTAATGTAATCTAATGTTTCATATCCCTTTGTCTAATACACGTTAATGTAATCTAGTGTTCATATCCCTTTGTCTAATACACGTTAATGTAATCTACTCCTTCATATCCCTTTGTCTAATACACATTAATGTAATCTAGTGTTCATATCCCTTTGTCTAATACACGTTAATGTAATCTAGTGTTCATATCCCTTTGTCTAATACACACTAATGTAATCTAGTGTTCATATCCCTTTGTCTAATACACGTTAATGTAATCTAGTGTTCATATCTCTTTGTCTAATACACGTTAATGTAATCTAGTGTTCATATCCCTTTGTCTAATACACATTAATGTAATCTAGTGTTCATATCCCTTTGTCTAATACACATGAATGTAATCTACTCCTTCATATCCCTTTGTCTAATACACGTTAATGTAATCTATTCCTTCATATCCCTTTGTCTAATACACATTAATGTAATCTAGTGTTCATATCCCTTTGTCTAATACACGTTAATGTAATCTACTCCTTCATATCCCTTTGTCTAATACACATTAATGTAATCTAGTCCGTCATATCCCTTTGTCTAATACACATTAATGTAATCTAGTGTTCATATCCCTTTGTCTAATACATGTTAATGTAATATAGTGTTTCATATCTCTTTGTCTAATACACATTAATGTAATCTAGTGTTCATATCCCTTTGTCTAATACACATTAATGTAATCTAGTGTTCATATCCCTTTGTCTAATAGACATTAATGTAATCTAGTGTTTCATATCCCTTTGTCTAATACACATTAATGTAATCTAGTGTTCATATCCCTTTGTCTAATACACATTAATGTAATCTACTCCTTCATATCCCTTTGTCTAATACACATTAATGTAATCTACTCCTTCATATCCCTTTGTCTAATACACATTACTGTAATCTACTGTTTCATATCCCTTTGTCTAATACACATTAATGTAATATAGTGTTCATATCCCTTTGTCTAATACACATTAATGTAATCTAGTGTTCATATCCCTTTGTCTAATACACATTAATGTAATATAGTGTTCATATCCCTTTGTCTAATACACATTAATGTAATCTACTCCTTCATATCCCTTTGTCTAATGCACGTTAATGTAATATAGTGTTCATATCCCTTTGTCTAATACACATTAATGTAATCTACTCCTTCATATCCCTTTGTCTAATACACGTTAATGTAATCTACTCCTTCATATCCCTTTGTCTAATACACATTAATGTAATCTAGTGTTCATATCCCTTTGTCTAATACACATTAATGTAATCTAGTGTTCATATCCCTTTGTCTAATACACATTAATGTAATCTAGTGTTCATATCCCTTTGTCTAATACACATTAATGTAATCTAGTGTTCATATCCCTTTGTCTAATACACATTAATGTAATATAGTGTTCATATCCCTTTGTCTAATACACATTAATGTAATCTAGTGTTCATATCCCTTTGTCTAATACACATTAATGTAATCTAGTGTTCATATCCCTTTGTCTAATACACATTAATGTAATCTAGTCCTTCATATCCCTTTGTCTAATACACATTACTGTAATCTACTCCTTCATATCCCTTTGTCTAATACACATTAATGTAATCTACTCCTTCATATCCCTTTGTCTAATACACATTAATGTAATCTAGTCCTTCATATCCCTTTGTCTAATACACGTTAATGTAATCTAGTGTTCATATCCCTTTGTCTAATACACATTAATGTAATCTACTCCTTCATATCCCTTTGTCTAATACACATTAATGTAATCTAGTGTTCATATCCCTTTGTCTAATACACATTAATGTAATCTAGTGTTCATATCCCTTTGTCTAATACACATTAATGTAATCTACTCCTTCATATCCCTTTGTCTAATACACATTAATGTAATCTAGTGTTCATATCCCTTTGTCTAATACACATTAATGTAATCTAGTGTTCATATCCCTTTGTCTAATACACATTAATGTAATCTAGTGTTCATATCCCTTTGTCTAATAGACATTAATGTAATCTAGTGTTTCATATCCCTTTGTCTAATACACATTAATGTAATCTAGTGTTCATATCCCTTTGTCTAATACACATTAATGTAATCTACTCCTTCATATCCCTTTGTCTAATACACATTACTGTAATCTACTGTTTCATATCCCTTTGTCTAATACACATTAATGTAATATAGTGTTCATATCCCTTTGTCTAATACACATTAATGTAATCTAGTGTTCATATCCGTTTGTCTAATACACATTAATGTAATATAGTGTTCATATCCCTTTGTTTAATACACATTAATGTAATCTACTCCTTCATATCCCTTTGTCTAATACACGTTAATGTAATATAGTGTTCATATCCCTTTGTCTAATACACATTAATGTAATATAGTGTTCATATCCCTTTGTCTAATACACATTAATGTAATCTACTCCTTCATATCCCTTTGTCTAATACACGTTAATGTAATCTACTCCTTCATATCCCTTTGTCTAATACACATTAATGTAATCTAGTGTTCATATCCCTTTGTCTAATACACATTAATGTAATCTAGTGTTCATATCCCTTTGTCTAATACACATTAATGTAATCTAGTGTTCATATCCCTTTGTCTAATACACATTAATGTAATCTAGTGTTCATATCCCTTTGTCTAATACACATTAATGTAATATAGTGTTCATATCCCTTTGTCTAATACACATTAATGTAATCTAGTGTTCATATCCCTTTGTCTAATACACATTAATGTAATCTAGTGTTCATATCCCTTTGTCTAATACACATTAATGTAATCTAGTCCTTCATATCCCTTTGTCTAATACACATTACTGTAATCTACTCCTTCATATCCCTTTGTCTAATACATATTAATGTAATCTAGTGTTCATATCCCTTTGTCTAATACACATTAATGTAATCTAGTGTTCATATCCCTTTGTCTAATACACGTTAATGTAATCTAGTGTTCATATCCCTTTGTCTAATACACGTTAATGTAATCTACTCCTTCATATCCCTTTGTCTAATACACATTAATGTAATCTACTCCTTCATATCCCTTTGTCTAATACACATTAATGTAATCTACTCCTTCATATCCCTTTGTCTAATACACGTTAATGTAATCTAGTCCTTCATATCCCTTTGTCTAATACACATTAATGTAATCTAGTGTTCATATCCCTTTGTCTAATACACATTAATGTAATCTACTCCTTCATATCCCTTTGTCTAATACACATTAATGTAATCTAATGTTCATATCCCTTTGTCTAATACACATTAATGTAATCTAGTGTTCATATCCCTTTGTCTAATACACGTTAATGTAATCTAGTGTTCATATCCCTTTGTCTAATACACGTTAATGTAATCTAGTGTTCATATCCCTTTGTCTAATACATGTTTGGTCTGGGTGTCAGAGGAATGACTTTGGGTTGGAGCTTTCTGTCACCTTGGTCTCTTTCATCCCAGAGATCTGTGTCAGGTCTGTGTCAGGACTGTGTCAGGTCTGTGTCAGGTCTGTGTCAGGTCTGTGTCAGGTCTGTGTCAGGACTGTGTCAGGACTGTGTCAGGTCTGTGTCAGGTCTGTGTCAGGACTGTGTCAGGTCTGTGTCAGGACTGTGTCAGGTCTGTGTCAGGTCTGTGTCAGGACTGTGTCAGGACTGTGTCAGGACTGTGTCAGGTCTGTGTCAGGACTGTGTCAGGTCTGTGTCAGGTCTGTGTCAGGTCTGTGTCAGGTCTGTGTCAGGACTGTGTCAGGACTGTGTCAGGTCTGTGTCAGGACTGTGTCAGGACTGTGCTGACAGGGGAGTTCCTTTAGCCAGAATGTCCTAGGCCTGGAGACAGACAGCCAGCTAGGGAGAGAGAGACAGCTAGGGAGAGAGAGACAGCTAGGGAGAGAGAGACAGCTAGGGAGAGAGAGACAGCTAGGGAGAGAGAGACAGCTAGGGAGAGGGAGACAGCTAGGGAGAGAGAGACAGCTAGGGAGAGAGAGAGACAGACTGCTAGGGAGAGACAGACTGCTAGGGAGAGAGAGACAGCTAGGGAGAGAGAGAGAGACAGCTAGGGAGAGAGAGACAGCTAGGTATGCTAGCTGTGAGACAGCCTGAGATAAACAGCTTGGGGACCCACAGGGGCCAGGGAGTCCCTCTGGTCCAGCTGTGTGAGTGGGTGTGATCCAACCACTCTCCCTCCTCCCTGTCATGTTTCCCAGACACAGCTGGGTGCAAAGGTCACCTCCACAAAACTAATGTTATGCTCACCAGAACAGACAATATTTGGGCTTCCTACCGTACCCTAAACCTACAGTTGAAGTCAGAAGTTTACATACACTTAGGTTGGAGTTATTAAAACTTGTTTTTCAACCACTCCACAAATTTCTTGATAACAAACTATAGTTTTGGCAAGTCGGTTAGGACATCTACTTTGTGCATGACACAAGTAATTTTTCCAACAATTGTTTACAGACAGATTATTTCATTTATAATTCACTGTATCACAATTCCAGTGGGTCAGAAGTTTGCATACACTAAGTTGACAGTGCCTTTAAACAGCTTGGAAAATTCTAGAAAATGATGTCATGGCTTTAGAAGCTTCTGATAGGCTAATTGACCTCATATGTTAATTGGAGGTGTACCTGTGGATGTATTTCAAGGCCTACCTTCAAACTCAGTGCATCTTTGCTTGACATCATGGGAAAATCAAAAGAAATCAGCCAAGACCTCAGAAAAACATTTGTAGACCTCCACAAGTCTAGTTCATCCTTGGGAGCAATTTCCAAAAGCCTGAAGACACCACGTTCATCTGTACAAACAATAGTACACAAGTATAAACCCCATGGGACCATGCAGCCATCATACCGCTCAGGAAGGAGAAGCGTTCTGTCTCCTAGAGATGAACGTACTTTGGTGTGAAAAGTGCAAATCAATCCCAGAACAACAGCAAAGGACCTTGTGAAGATGCTGGGGGAAACAGGTACAAAAGTATCCATATCCACAGTAAAACGAGTCCTATATCGACATAACCTGAAAGGCCGCTCAGCAAGGAAGAAACCACTGCTTCAAAACCGCCATAGAAAAGCCCAAGCATACTTCCAAAGTTGTGGCAAAATGGCTTAAGGACAACAAAGTCAAGGTATTGGAGTGGCCATCACAAAGCCCTGACCTCAATCCTATAGAACATTTGTGGGCAGAACTGAAAAAGCATGTGCGAGCAAGGAGGCCTACAAACCTGACTCAGTTACACCAGCTCTGTCAGGAGGAATGGGCCAAAATTCACCCAACTCATTGTGGGAAGCTTGTGGAAGGCTACCTGAAACGTTTGACCCAAGTTAAACAATTTCAAGGCAATGCAACCAAATACTAATTGAGTGTATGTGAACTTCTGACCCACTGGGAATGTAATGAGAGAAATAAAAGCTGAAATAAATAATTCTCTCTACTATTATTCTGACATTTCACATTCTTAAAATAAAGTGGTGATCCTAACTGACCTAAAACAGGGAATTTTTACTAGGATTAAATGTCAGGAATTGTGAAAAACTGAGTTTAAACGTATTTTGCTAAGGTGTATGTAAACTTCCGACTTCAACTGTACATGACAAACAACGTTTGGCTTTCTCAAACTAGAACGTGTTTATGAATATTCTTGAAGAGGGTTTTCCCAGTGAAGTTACTAGAATGTTCCGCCTCAAAAAGCACAAGAGGATTTAACCCATCTCAGATTGTTCTGAAATCATTTAGTTAGAAACAGATATTAGCTTTTCTGAAACATTATATTGTTTTAAAACTTGTTTTAACCCTGAGAAATTAAGCTAATTTATTGCACCTAAATTGGCCATTTTCAATGTATAGGATTTATATTATATTTTATAAATATAGTACCCAACATCTTTTTCTTAACAAAGATTAAGATGTGAGGAGTCCAAATAAATGGTTAAAAGCGGTCTGCCTCCGGACTGCCTCTGGACAGCCCCGTCGCTCTGCTGCCCCGTCGTTCTGCTGGCCCCGTCGTTCTGCTGCCCCGTCGTTCTGCTGCCCCGTCGTTCTGCTGCCCCGTCGTTCTGCTGCCCCGTCGTTCTGCTGCCCCGTCGTTCTACTGGCCCGTCGTTCTGCGGCCCCGTCGTTCTGCTGCCCCCGTCGTTCTGCTGCCCCGTCGTTCTGCTGGCCCCGTCGTTCTGCGGCCCCGTCGCTCTGCTGCCCCGTCGTCCTGCGGCCCCGTCGTCCTGCTGCCCCGTCGTTCTGCTGCCCCGTCGCTCTGCTGCCCCGTCGTTCTGCTGCCCCGTCGTTCTGCTGCCCCGTCGTTCTGCTGCCCCGTCGTTCTGCTGCCCCGTCGTTCTGCAGTCGCAGACTGATCCAACTGAACCCTGGTGGAGATTAAACATCGACTGGGGTCATGTGGCTAATCGGACAAATGTGTTTTGTAATGGAAAGAGGATTTATTATATCATAAATAGAGGCTTCGGCCTGCGCCACGTTACAGAGAGAATCAACTGACATACAGCGACTAAAGTGGGGGGGGTCATCTCTACCAGGTGTGTGTGTGTGTCTGTGTGTCTGTGTGTCTGTGTGTCTGTGTGTCTGTGTGTGAGAGAACACATCTGTGAGTCTAATTCATTCAAATTGCTGAACTCTTTTCCCTGAATGTGTGATTCATATTTTGGTCTGACAGGAATTTGGGACACAACTTGGACACCTCTAGAGACTTTAACAGTATCTTCTCTGAAGTACAGTGAGGGAAAAAAGTATTTGATCCCCTGCTGATTTTGTACGTTTGCCCACTGACAAAGAAATTATCAGTCTATAATTTTAATGGTAGGTTTATTTGAACAGTGAGAGACAGAATAACAACAAAAATATCCAGAAAAATGCATGTCAAAAATGTTATAAATTGATTTGCATTTTAATGAGGGAAATAAGTATTTGACCCCTTCTCAATCAAAAAGATTTCTGGCTCCCAGGTGTCTTTCATACAGGTAACGAACGGAGATTAGGAGCACACTCTTAAAGGGAGTGCTCCTAATCTCAGTTTCTTACCTGTATAAAAGATACCTGTCCACAGAAGCAATCAATCAATCAGATTCCAAACTCTCCACCATGGCCAAGACCAAAGAGCTCTCCAAGGATGTCAGGGACAAGATTGTAGACCTACACAAGGCTGGAATGGGCTACAAGACCATCGCCAAGCAGCTTGGTGAGAAGGTGACAACAGTTTCTGTGATTATTCGCAAATGGAAGAAACACAAAAGAACTGTCAATCTCCCTCAACCTGGGGCTCCATGCAAGATCTCACCTCGTGGAGTTGCAATGATCATGAGAACGGTGAGGAATCAGCCCAGAACTACACAGGAGGATCTTGTCAATGATCTCAAGGCAGCTGGGACCATAGTCATCAAGAAAACAATTGGTAACACACTATGCCGTGAAGGACTGAAATCCTGCAGCGCCCGCAAGGTCCCCCTGCTCAAGAAAGCACATATACATGCCCGTCTGAAGTTTGCCAATGAACATCTGAATGATTCAGAGGACAACTGGGTGAACGTGTTGTGGTCAGATGAGACCAAAATGGAGTTCTTTGGCATCAACCCAACTTGCCGTGTTTGGAGGAGGAGGAATGTTGCCTATGACCCCAAGAAACCATCCCCACCGTCAAACATGGAGGTGGAAACATTATGCTTTGGGGGTGTTTTTCTGCTAAAGGGACAGGACAACTTCACCGCATCAAAGGGACGATGGACGGGGCCATGTACCGTCAAATCTTGGGTGAAAACCTCCTTCCCTCAGCCAGGGTATTGAAAATGGGTCGTGGATGGGTATTCCAGCATGACAATGACCCAAAACACACGGCCAAGGCAACAAAGGAGTGGCTCAAGAAGAAGCACATTAAGGTCCTGGAGTGGCCTAGCCAGTCTCCAGACCTTAATCCCATAGAAAATCTGTGGAGGGAGCTGAAGGTTCGAGTTGCCAAACGTCAGCCTCGAAACCTTAATGACTTGAAGAAGATCTGCAAAGAGGAGTGGGACAAAATCCCTCCTGAGATGTGTGCAAACCTGGTGGCCAACTACAAGAAACATCTGACCTCTGTGATTGCCAACAAGGGTTTTGCCACCAAGTACTAAGTCATGTTTTGCAGAGGGGTCAAATACTTATTTCCCTCATTAAAATGCAAATCAATTCATAACATTTTTGACATGCGTTTTTCTGGATTTTTTTGTTGATATTCTGTCTCTCACTGTTCAAATAAACCTACCATTAAAATTATAGACTGATCATTTCTTTGTCAGTGGGCAAACGTACAAAATCAGCAGGGGATCAAATACTTTTTTCCCTCACTGTAGCTTCCATGTAAAAGTTCCATTTGAAACAATCACCATAATTATATATGCCTTTACCCACTATGAATTCTGATCTTCGGGGGAAAATAATCATCATTGAAAATAATTTTTATACCTCCTATTATGATCTAACTTATCCTGTCTCTCCCCCCTCCTCTCACCTCTCTCCCCCTCCATTCCTCTCTCCCCCTCCACTCCTCTCTCCCCTCTTCCCCTCTCTCCCCTCCTCTTCTCTCTACCCTCCTGTCCTCTCTCATCTCCTGTCCTCTCTCATCTCCTGTCCTCTCTCATCTCCTGTCCTCTCTCCTCTCCCCTCAGACAGTATCATGCCCCCACCTGGCCAACAGCTGCTACCCACATAGAGGTCAGACTTTAGAGGTTGCTCCGCCTCTCGTTCTGGGCCGTCGCCACAGAGGATGCTGGGAATGTGTCGCGGGCGCAGGAAGTTCCTCGCTGCCTCCCTCGCCCTGCTCTTCATCCCCGCTCTCACCTGGCTGTACCTTTCCGCTGGCAACTTCCAAGGTAGGACCCAACTCTCCTGAACCGCCTGGTGCTGTAACCTGGCGTCTCTCCTGAACCGCCTGGTGCAGTAACCTGGCGTCTCTCCTGAACCGCCTGGTGCAGTAACCTGGCGTCTCTCCTGAACCGCCTGGTGCAGTAACCTGGCGTCTCTCCTGAACCGCCTGGTGCAGTAACCTGGCGTCTCTCCTGAACCGCCTGGTGCAGTAACCTGGCGTCTCTCCTCTGAACAGGCCTCCCTCTCTATTCATGTCCAGTGGTGCACATTTTCAAAAGATTTCCCAAAATTGCCAGGTTTTCCAGAGATTCTGGGGAAACATGGGCAATTTTTGGGAATATTTCCAGTTGGTTGTCCTCTTGCTGCAGAATGTTTCCTGTCTGTCTCTCTTAAAGCACGCCACTAAACCCAGACTAGACTCCCAGAACCAGAAAACAGGACTATTTTTTGTCAGGTTCTGGTTTGACTTTGTATTGTATTGCATCGGTCGGTTTCCTCCAGTTTATTCATGTCAAGCCTTCCCTTTCATAGTACCCGGTCATATTCAGCCCACCACATTGTTCTCTATGTACAAACACAGTCCTATCTTTGTGATGGCCCGTCCCAACAGGGGCTTATGTTGAGAAATACCAAACGCTTGATATGCCACGCACCCAATGGTAGATCACACACTGTGATTGGAGGAAGCATGGTAGATCATACCCTGTGATTGGAGGAAGCATGGTAGATCACACACTGTGATTGGAGGAAGCATGGTAGATCACACACTGTGATTGGAGGAAGCATGGTAGATCATACTAACATCATGGCCAACAGTCAGCATGGTCAACCCCTCCATTATCTCAGCCAATCATGGCTAGCCAGGGAGGATCCTGTCTTTCTACTTGTCTAAACTAGACTTATCATCAAAACATGTGATTCATATTTACAGAACAAATTTGTCATTTAAGGCACATGAAAGTTTTAATTGTATTTTGAAAAAAATGGACTCTACTTTTGAAGTAGGAAGTAGCTTTTAGTCTGAGGACCCAGGCTACAGCAGTGCTAGGCTAGCACAGTAACTGTTCACCTCTTTTAGTCTGAGGACCCAGGCTACAGCAGTGCTAGGCTAGCACAGTGACTGTTCCATCTCTTTTAGTCTGAGGACCCAGGCTACAGCAGTGCTAGGCTAGCACAGTGACTGTTCCATCTCTTTTAGTCTGAGGACCCAGGCTACAGCAGTGCTAGGCTAGCACAGTGACTGTTCCATCTCTTTTAGTCTGAGGACCCAGGCTACAGCAGTGCTAGGCTAGCACAGTGACCATCTCTTTTAGTCTGAGGACCCAGGCTACAGCAGTGCTAGGCTAGCACAGTGACTGTTCCATCTCTTTTAGTCTGAGGACCCAGGCTACAGCAGTGCTAGGCTAGCACAGTGACTGTTCCATCTCTTTTAGTCTGAGGACCCAGGCTACAGCAGTGCTAGGCTAGCACAGTGACTGTTCATCTCTTTTAGTCTGAGGACCCAGGCTACAGCAGTGCTAGGCTAGCACAGTGACCATCTCTTTTAGTCTGAGGACCCAGGCTACCTTCTCTTTTTTAAACAGTTGCAGGCGACTCAGTGTTGTGTGTGTTTTGTTAAAGGGTTCCAGAATGTTGCTGTATCCTCTGCTTTCCCCCCTGGCCTTGGTGTGATTTGTACTCTAGCCAAAGGGGAGGTACAGCTACCAGCTCCCTCTTTTAATGAAATGTCACCGTTTTTTGTTTTCGGCTCAGATTTATATCCCCCTGGTCTTCGTTTGGGGTATGGAGGCACGGACAGGAGACATACGCCGGGAGAGGAGACACACACACACACACACACACACACACACACACACACACACACACACACACACACACACACACACACACACACACACACACACTCTACCCCCTCTCAGAGCCCCTGAGCCCCTTCTGAAGTCTATCTTATCCAGGCTGTAATTAAACTGAATGGATTGGCTAGGTCTGAATGAACAGTCGTTAGTTTTTTGTTGTTGAGGTGCTCTGTGATTGCATATGGCTGTATTCACACAGGACAGAGCAGCCAAAGCCAGTTGGACCTGGTCTTTACGCCACTGCCTGGCCATTTTCTTTTTACTTTTCAGTCTCTCTTTTTCTGTGTCCCTCTGTAAAAACTCATCATCTATGTGAATGCCCCGTAACATTATCCAATACAACACACAGGAAACAGACTGTTTTCTGTCATGGGAACCGCAGCACATTCAAATGTAATGTTATTACCATCTGCCGGTTTATCCAGAGAGACTTAGAGTAGTGAGTCATTTAACAGACTCTCTTATCCAGAGAGACTTACAGTAGTGAGTCATTTAGCAGACTCTCTGATCCAGAGAGACTTACAGTAGTGAGTCATTTAGAAGACTCTCTTATCCAGAGAGACTTACAGTAGTGAGTCATTTAGCAGACTCTCTGATCCAGAGAGACTTACAGTAGTGAGTCATTTAGAAGACTCTCTTATCCAGAGACTTACAGTAGTGAGTCATTTAACAGACTCTCTTATCCAGAGAGACTTACAGTAGTGAGTCATTTAGAAGACTCTCTTATCCAGAGAGACTTACAGTAGTGAGTCATTTAGCTGACTCTCTGATCCAGAGAGATTTAGAGCAGTGAGTCATTTAGCAGACTCTCTTATCCAGAGACTTACAGTAGGGAGTCATTTAAAAGACTCTCTTATCCAGAGAGACTTACAGTAGTGAGTCATTTAGCTGACTCTCTTATCCAGAGAGACTTACAGTAGTGAGTCATTTAGCTGACTCTCTTATCCAGAGAGACTTACAGTAGTGAGTCATTTAACAGACTCTCTTATCCAGAGACTTACAGTAGTGAGTCATTTAACAGACTCTCTTATCCAGAGAGACTTACAGTAGTGAGTCATTTAGCAGACTCTCTTATCCAGAGAGACTTACAGTAGTGAGTCATTTAGCAGACTCTCTTATCCAGAGAGACTTACAGTAGTGAGTCATTTAGCAGACTCTCTTATCCAGAGAGACTTACAGTAGTGAGTCATTTAGCAGACTCTCTTATCCAGAGAGACTTACAGTAGTGAGTCATTTAGCAGACTCTCTTATCCAGAGAGACTTACAGTAGTGAGTCATTTAGCAGACTCTCTTATCCAGAGAGACTTACAGTAGGGAGTCATTTAACAGACTCTCTTATCCAGAGAGTCTTACAGCAGTGAGTCATTTAGATGAGTCATTTAGAAGACTCTCTTATCCAGAGAGTCTTACAGTAGGGTGTCATTTAGCTGACTCTTACAGTAGTGAGTCATTTAGATGACTCTCTGATCCAGAGAGTCTTACAGTAGGGAGTCATTTAACAGACTCTCTTATCCAGAGAGACTTACAGTAGGGAGTCATTTAACAGACTCTCTTATCCAGAGTCTTACAGTAGTGAGTCATTTAGCTGACTCTCTTATCCAGAGAGACTTACAGTAGTGAGTCATTTAGCAGACTCTCTTATCCAGAGAGACTTACAGTAGTGAGTCATTTAGAAGATTCTCTTATCCAGAGAGACTTACAGTAGGGAGTCATTTAGCAGACGCTCTTGTCCAGAGAGACTTACAGTAGTGAGTCATTTAGCAGACTCTCTTATCCAGAGAGACTTACAGTAGTGAGTCATTTAGAAGATTCTCTTATCCAGAGAGACTTACAGTAGGGAGTCATTTAGCAGACTCTCTTATCCAGAGAGACTTACAGTAGTGAGTCATTTAGCAGACTCTCTGATCCAGAGAGACTTACAGTAGTGAGTCATTTAGCTGACTCTTACAGTAGTGAGTCATTTAACAGACTCTGTTACCCAGAGAGACTTACAGTAGTGAGTCATTTAGAAGACTCTCTGATCCAGAGAGACTTACAGTAGAGAGTCATTTAGCTGACTCTTATCCAGAGAGACTTACAGTAGAGAGTCATTTAGCTGACTCTCTTATCCAGAGAGACTTACAGTAGTGAGTCATTTACCAGACTCTTATCCAGAGAGACTTACAGTAGTGAGTCATTTAACAGACTCTCTTATCCAGTGAGTCGTACAGTAGTGAGTCATTTAACAGACTCTCTTATCCAGAGAGAATATGCATAGTGCATATATTTTCATACTGGTCCCCCCGTGGGAATCGAACCCACAATCCTGGCGTTGTACGTGCCATGCTCTACCAACTGAGCCAGGATATGTGTTCTCTATAGTATAGTGTCTGACTATGAGAAGATGCTGTGTGTTCAGCTCATGTCTTGCCAATCAGGAACAACGTAAAGATGTTAAAATATGACCATTCTGGTCATGAATACTTCATGACTTGGTGGCCATATGTCCCTTAATGATGACATGTAAAGGAGGGCGTTTTTGCCTGCTGATCTGCATAACTAACTACCGTGATGTAAAATCACCGTATTGGAAACGGCTACTAAACACATCTATAAAACCTATTGGAGCTCGGGGCGTCCCGCAGCGACGCAGCGGTCTGAGGCACTGCATCTCAGTGTTACGGCTTCACTACAGCCTGGGGTTCTATTCCAGGCTGTATCACAACCGGCTGTGACCTGGAGTCCCATAAAGAGGTGAACAATTGGCTCAGCGTCGTCCGGGTTACGGGAGGGTTTGGCCGGGGGGGGGGCTTTACTTGGCTCATCACGCTGTAGCGACCCCTTGTGGCGGGCCGGGCGCCTACAGGCTGAGTTTTTCCTCCGACACATTGGTGCAGCTGGTTTCCCGGGTTACGCAGGCGGGTGTTAAGGAGCGCGGTTTGGCGGGTCATGTTTCAGAGGACGCTTGACTTGACCATCTCCTCTCCCGAGCCCGTTGGGGAGTTGCAGCGATGAGACAAGATTGAAATCATGAAATTGGGGAGACAAAGGCAGGAGGGACAAAGAAAGAAACAAAACTATTGGACTGAACAGCCACTCAGTCCTTAGTGGACCTATCTAACACCTTATTCAGTCCTTAGTGGACCTACTGTATCTAACACCTTATTCAGTCCTTAGTGGACCTACTGTATCTAACACCTTATTCAGTCCTTAGTGGACCTACTGTATCTAACACCTTATTCAGTCCTTAGTGGATCTACTGTATCTAACACCTTATTCAGTCCTTAGTGGACCTACTGTATCTAACACCTTATTCAGTCCTTAGTGGACCTACTGTATCTAACACCTTATTCAGTCCTTAGTGGACCTACTGTATCTAACACCTTATTCAGTCCTTAGTGGACCTACTGTATCTAACACCTTATTCAGTCCTTAGTGGTCCTACTGTATCTAACACCTTATTCAGTCCTTAGTGGACCTACTGTATCTAACACCTTATTCAGTCCTTAGTGGTCCTACTGTATCTAACACCTTATTCAGTCCTTAGTGGACCTACTGTATCTAACACCTTATTCAGTCCTTAGTGGTCCTACTGTATCTAACACCTTATTCAGTCCTTAGTGGTCCTACTGTATCTAACACCTTATTCAGTCCTTAGTGGACCTACTGTATCTAACACCTTATTCAGTCCTTAGTGGACCTACTGTATCTAACACCTTATTCAGTCCTTAGTGGACCTACTGTATCTAACACCTTATTCAGTCCTTAGTGGACCTACTGTATCTAACACCTTATTCAGTCCTTAGTGGTCCTACTGTATCTAACACCTTATTCAGTCCTTAGTGGACCTACTGTATCTAACACCTTATTCAGCCCTTAGTGGACCTACTGTATCTAACACCTTATTCAGTCCTTAGTGGACCTACTGTATCTAACACCTTATTCAGTCCTTAGAGGTCCTACTGTATCTAACACCTTATTCAGTCCTTAGTGGTCCTACTGTATCTAACACCTTATTCAGTCCCTAGTGGACCTACTGTATCTAACACCTTATTCAGTCCTTAGTGGACCTACTGTATCTAACACCTTATTCAGTCCTTAGAGGTCCTACTGTATCTAACACCTTATTCAGTCCTTAGTGGTCCTACTGTATCTAACACCTTATTCAGTCCTTAGTGGTCCTACTGTATCTAACACCTTATTCAGTCCTTAGTGGACCTACTGTATCTAACACCTTATTCAGTCCTTAGTGGTCCTACTGTATCTAACACCTTATTCAGCCCTTAGTGGACCTACTGTATCTAACACCTTATTCAGTCCTTAGTGGACCTACTGTATCTAACACCTTATTCAGTCCTTAGTGGACCTACTGTATCTAACACCTTATTCAGTCCTTAGTGGACCTACTGTATCTAACACCTTATTCAGTCCTTAGTGGACCTACTGTATCTAACACCTTATTCAGTCCGTAGTGGTCCTACTGTATCTAACACCTTATTCAGTCCTTAGTGGTCCTACTGTATCTAACACCTTATTCAGTCCTTAGAGGTCCTACTGTATCTAACACCTTATTCAGTCCTTAGTGGACCTACTGTATCTAACACCTTATTCAGTCCTTAGAGGTCCTACTGTATCTAACACCTTATTCAGTCCTTAGTGGACCTACTGTATCTAACACCTTATTCAGTCCTTAGTGGACCTACTGTATCTAACACCTTATTCAGTCCTTAGTGGTCCTACTGTATCTAACACCTTATTCAGTCCTTAGTGGTCCTACTGTATCTAACACCTTATTCAGTCCGTAGTGGTTCTACTGTATCTAACACCTTATTCAGTCCTTAGTGGACCTACTGTATCTAACACCTTATTCAGTCCGTAGTGGTCCTACTGTATCTAACACCTTATTCAGTCCTTAGTGGACCTACTGTATCTAACACCTTATTCAGCCCTTAGTGGACCTACTGTATCTAACACCTTATTCAGTCCTTAGTGGACCTACTGTATCTAACACCTTATTCAGTCCTTAGTGGACCTACTGTATCTAACACCTTATTCAGTCCGTAGTGGTCCTACTGTATCTAACACCTTATTCAGTCCTTAGTGGTCCTACTGTATCTAACACCTTATTCAGCCCTTAGTGGTCCTACTGTATCTAACACCTTATTCAGTCCTTAGTGGACCTACTGTATCTAACACCTTATTCAGTCCTTAGTGGACCTACTGTATCTAACACCTTATTCAGTCCTTAGTGGTCCTACTGTATCTAACACCTTATTCAGTCCTTAGTGGACCTACTGTATCTAACACCTTATTCAGTCCGTAGTGGTCCTACTGTATCTAACACCTTATTCAGTCCTTAGTGGTCCTACTGTATCTAACACCTTATTCAGTCCTTAGTGGTCCTACTGTATCTAACACCTTATTCAGTCCTTAGTGGTCCTACTGTATCTAACACCTTATTCAGTCCTTAGTGGACCTACTGTATCTAACACCTTATTCAGTCCGTAGTGGTCCTACTGTATCTAACACCTTATTCAGTCCTTAGTGGACCTACTGTATCTAACACCTTATTCAGTCCTTAGTGGACCTACTGTATCTAACACCTTATTCAGTCCGTAGTGGTCCTACTGTATCTAACACCTTATTCAGTCCTTAGTGGTCCTACTGTATCTAACACCTTATTCAGTCCTTAGTGGTCCTACTGTATCTAACACCTTATTCAGTCCTTAGTGGACCTACTGTATCTAACACCTTATTCAGTCCTTAGTGGTCCTACTGTATCTAACACCTTATTCAGTCCTTAGTGGTTCTACTGTATCTAACACCTTATTCAGTCCCTAGTGGACCTACTGTATCTAACACCTTATTCAGTCCTTAGTGGACCTACTGTATCTAACACCTTATTCAGCCCTTAGTGGTCCTACTGTATCTAACACCTTATTCAGTCCTTAGTGGTCCTACTGTATCTAACACCTTATTCAGTCCTTAGTGGTCCTACTGTATCTAACACCTTATTCAGTCCTTAGTGGTCCTACTGTATCTAACACCTTATTCAGTCCTTAGTGATCATCTAATGCACCTCTTAGCCAACTAGTGTGTCCAAACACTAACCACTCAGGCCTCTGTGTCCCAAATGGCACAAGGTGATTCATGGTCTGTTTGGGTGCCCTGCTCCCCTGTGATGCTCCCTGGTCGTTCATGTATGACACGTTTATCTGGAGTTTCCTCTAACGCTTCCGTCCACACCGTTACCGAGGAGACATCTGGCGTGTGGCAGCCTGGCGGGTAGAGGGGCGGAGCATCCTTCGTGTGACAGCAGCTGCTCACCTGACAGCCTGCATGAATCACCTGGCGCCCGGCGGCGAGCGGGGAGTAGAGCACGCCAAACAGAACTGAGCGGGGGGATCAGTCAAAATAGACGCCATTTTGTCATTTGTACTGGCCCCTTGTATGAGCATGCTGTCCTTTGGAGACCGATGCCAAAATACTTATTTACTAAGTTCGGTACCATGGAGCCAAGTGATGCATCAGGCCTCCTGCAAGGTCCCTCAATGTCTTCCTCTTCCTGGGCTATGACACAACGCAGCAGGGAAAATAGGGGACACAAAGGTGTATTCTTCATTCTCGGTCCTGGGGACAAAGTGCGGTACTTTTTTTTGTTTTGTTCCAGCCCAGCACCAAACACGCCTGATTCAAAGACGGTGGATCGTCAGAGCAACACTGGCTTCTCTGTCCTCTGTCAAAGAGTAGCCAACTCTCAGAGTAAAGTTACCCAAAGGGACGTTAAGTGACTGTTTGATAGTGGATGGCATTTCAAACGGCCTCCCCTGTGTTTAGAGGGCGAGGAAAGAGCCGGTGAAAACAGAACAGTACTGCAGGCTAGCTAGTGAACCACAGCAGTGTGATATTAACCACCGTTCAGGTTGGGAGGGGAACTCCTGTTACTACCCTTCACTGTCTCGCTGTGGCTCTTCTTCTAGCTCTCTCTCTCTCTCTCTCTCCGTCTCCCTCTCGCTGTGGTTCTCCCTCTGGCTCCCTCTCTCTCTCTCCGTCTCCCTATCGCTGTGGCTCTCCTTCTAGCCCTCTCTCTCGCTCTCTCTCTCTCCGTCTCCCTATCGCTGTGGCTCTTCCTCTAGCTCTAGCTCTCTCTCTCTCTCCGTCTCCCTATCGTTGTGGCTCTTCCTCTAGCTCTAGCTCTCTCTCTCTCTCCGTCTCCCTATCGCTGTGGCTCTCCTTCTAGCCCTCTCTCTCTCTCTCTCTCTCTCTCCATCTCCCTATCGCTGTGGCTCTTCCTCTAGCTCTAGCTCTCTCTCTCTCCGTCTCCCTATCGCTGTGGCTCTTCCTCTAGCTCTAGCTCTCTCTCTCTCTCCGTCTCCCTATCGCTGTGGCTCTTCCTCTAGCTCTCTCTCTCTCTCTCTCTCTCTCTCTCTCTCTCTCTCTCTCTCTCCGTCTCCCTATCGCTGTGGCTCTTTCTCTAGCTCTCTCTCTCTCTCTCTTTCTCTCTCTCTAGCTCTCTCTCTCTCTCCGTCTCCCTATCGCTGTGGCTCTCCCTCTAGCTCACTTTCTCTCTCTTTGTCCCTCGCTCCATCTATCTCTCCCTCTAGCCCTCTCTCCTCTCTCGCTCCATCTCTCTCTCGCTGTGGCTCTCCTCTCTCGCTCCATCTATCTCTCCCTGTGGCTCTCCTCTCTGTCCTCTCTCGCTCCATCTATCTCTCCCTGTGGCTCTCCTCTCTCTCCTCTCTCGCTCCATCTATCTCTCCCTGTGGCTCTCCTCGCTCTCCTCTCTCGTTCCATCTCTCTCTCCCTGTGGCTCTCTCCTCTCTCGCTCCATCTATCTCTCCCTGTGGCTCTCCTCTCTCGCTCCCTCTCTCTCTCCCTGTGGCTCTCCTCGCTCTCCTCTCTCGCTCCATCTATCTTTCCCTGTGGCTCTCCTCTCTCTCCCTTCTCGCTCCCTCTCTCTCTGGCTGTGGCCTGCTCATCATGCATATAGAGCACATCCCACATTTAGAATCGCAGGGCGGCTTTTCTTTTTGATTATTCAACACTCTGCTGTTCTCCATCCATCTATATCTCCAACTGGGGCAGCTAGCGTCGAGGGAATTAGCATAATGTTACCGCGGGGTGGGGCTTCTCATCACCATGGTGACGTAATAATGAAGTTTCCATAAACATGAAGGTCCCAATTAATGTAAAAGTTGAGGATGTTTGGTTTTCGACCCTGGTATAAACATGTTGAATATTCATTAGGAGGAACAAGGAGTTGATAAATAATGAGGCGTAGCCTAAGCAGCGGTCTCCATGGTCACCTAGTTTGAGTCAGCATATTTCCATTCGACCAACCAGACGGCTCAGAGCGCAGTGGACTGTTTCTGCCAAAGTCCTGAGGAAGTCCTGAGGCTGTGTATACATTATTACAGGATTCAAAGGGCGACAGGGCGCGTGGAAGGAAAGGTAGTGGGCAAGTGGAAGGGAAAGGTAGTGGGCACGTGGAAGGAAAGGTAGTGGGCACGTGGAAGGAAAGGTAGTGGGCACGTGGAAAGGAAAGGTAGTGGGCACGTGGAAAGGAAAGGTAGTGGGTACGTGGAAAGGAAAGGTAGTGGGCACGTGGAAAGGAAAGGTAGTGGGCACGTGGAAGGAAAGGTAGTGGGCACGTGGAAGGAAAGGTAGTGGGCACGTGGAAAGGAAAGGTAGTGGGCACGTGGAAGGAAAAGTAGTGGGCACGTGGAAAGGAAAGGTAGTGGGCACGTGGAAAGGAAAGGTAGTGGGCACGTGGAAAGGAAAGGTAGTGGGCACGTGGAAGGAAAGGTAGTGGGCACGTGGAAAGGAAAGGTAGTGGGCACGTGGAAGGAAAGGTAGTGGGCACGTGGAAGGAAAAGTAGTGGGCACGTGGAAAGGAAAGGTAGTGGGCACGTGGAAAGGAAAGGTAGTGGGCACGTGGAAGGAAAGGTAGTGGGCACGTGGAAGGAAAGGTAGTGGGCACGTGGAAGGGAAAGGTAGTGGGCACGTGGAAGGGAAAGGTAGTGGGCACGTGGAAAGGAAAGGTAGTGGGCACGTGGAAAGGAAAGGTAGTGGGCACGTGGAAAGGAAAGGTAGTGGGCACGTGGAAAGGAAAGGTAGTGGGCACGTGGAAAGGAAAGGTAGTGGGCACGTGGAAAGGAAAGGTAGTGGGCACGTGGAAAGGAAAGGTAGTGGGCAGGTGGAAAGGAAAGGTAGTGGGCACGTGGAAGGAAAGGTAGTGGGCACGTGGAAGGAAAGGTAGTGGGCACGTGGAAAGAAAGGTAGTGGGCACGTGGAAGGAAAGGTAGTGGGCACGTGGAAAGGAAAGGTAGTGGGCACGTGGAAAGGATAGGTAGTGGGCACGTGGAAAGGAAAGGTAGTGGGCACGTGGAAAGGAAAGGTAGTGGGCACGTGGAAGGAAAGGTAGTGGGCACGTGGAAAGGAAAGGTAGTGGGCACGTGGAAGGAAAGGTAGTGGGCACGTGGAAAGGAAAGGTAGTGGGCACGTGGAAAGGAAAGGTAGTGGGCACGTGGAAAGGAAAGGTAGTGGGCACGTGGAAAGGAAAGGTAGTGGGCACGTGGAAAGGAAAGGTAGTGGGCACGTGGAAGGAAAGGCTGTGGGCGAGTGGAAAGGAAAGGTAGTGGGCACGTGGAAAGGAAAGGTAGTGGGCACGTGGAAGGAAAGGTAGTGGGCACGTGGAAAGGAAAGGTAGTGGGCACGTGGAAAGGAAAGGTAGTGGGCACGTGGAAAGGAAAGGTAGTGGGCACGTGGAAAGGAAAGGTAGTGGGCACGTGGAAAGGAAAGGTAGTGGACACGTGGAAAGGAAAGGTAGTGGGCACGTGGAAAGGAAAGGTAGTGGGCACGTGGAAAGGAAAGGTAGTGGGCACGTGGAAGGAAAGGCTGTGGGCGAGTGGAAAGGAAAGGTAGTGGGCACGTGGAAAGGAAAGGTAGTGGGCACGAGGAAGGAAAGGTAGTGGGCGAGTGGAAGGAAAGGTAGTGGGCGAGTGGAAGGAAAGGTAGTGGGCACGAGGAAGGAAAGGTAGTGGGCACGAGGAAAGGAGTGGGTGTGTCAAAGCTCTCTGCTATAGGTTAGCCTGTTTTCATTGAGCAGTGTGTTTTCTCTCTTCCGTTTCTCACCACCAACTACCGTACTTTGAGCTACCGGACTCTGAGAGTTTGGACTCGATGGATGGATAATGAGTCGTATTTTACTGTTAGTTTTAAACTAACGATTTGTAGATTTTCAGTTATAAAACTGACGATTGTTTATTTTTGATTAAAGTATTGATGATGGGTGTGCTGTTGCTTGTTGTATGCCTGTTCTTACTGTGACTGGCCCCCTGATATTGGTCCCCTGATATTGGTCCACTGATATTGGCCCCCTGATATTGGCCCCCTGATATTGGCCCCCTGATATTGGCCCCCTGATATTGGCCCCTGATATTGGCCCCTGATATTGGCCCCCTGATATTGGTCCACTGATATTGGCCCCCTGATATTGGCCCCCTGATATTGGCCCCCTGATATTGGCCCCTGATATTGGCCCCTGATATTGGCCCCCTGATATTGGCCCCCTGATATTGGCCCCCTGATATTGGCCCCTGATATTGGCCCCCTGATATTGGCCCCTGATATTGGCCCCCTGATATTGGCCCCCTGATATTGGCCCCCTGATATTGGCCCCCTGATATTGGCACCCTGATACTGGCACCCTGATACTGGCACCCTGATATTGGCCCCCTGATATTGGCCCCCTGATATTGGCCCTCTGATATTGGCCCCCTGATATTGGCCCCCTGATATTGGCCCCCTGATACTGGCCCCCTGATATTGGCCCCCTGATATTGGCCCCCTGATATTGGCCCCCTGATATTGGCCCCCTGATATTGGCACCCTGATATTGGCCCCCTGATATTGGCACCCTGATATTGGCCCCCTGATATTGGCCGGACAGTAATGCTTGTTAAGCCGAGCCAAGGCCAATGTGTCCTGGTGTTGTTGGTGTTCATATCCTCCCCATTGAGTAGGAGACTGTATGTATGTATCAAGGTGCCATCTAGATGGTTATCAATATTAAATATTTATTGTGTCGGCTGCCATTCTACTTGAACTAAAATCAGGTGGAAAAGGTGCCCCGTTAGCTACCGTGGCGACGCCATCCTGATACCGAGTAGAAAGTACCTCAGGTTGTGGAGACCAATCAGCTACGCAAAACAGTCTGCAGCGGCAACACATCTGCCCAATTAGCTGATTCGCTTTTTCAAACACACACCCACTTCCCCATACTCCGGTCGCCATATTGGGCTGCCTCTACCCGTCTCCGGGGAGATGGTCCTTCTTTTTAAACCCTCCCCGGGAAACATCGGCTGACATTGGGGAACTCTTCTATTCCTGTAGACAATTTCCATGGATAATATACCGTGACTGTCAGTCCTGCCTCTCCTCCCCTCCTCCCTCTCTCCTCCTCCCCTCTCTCCTCCCCTCCTTCCTCTCTCCTCCCCTCCTCTCCCTCCTCGCTCTCTCCTCCCCTCCTCCCTCTCTCCTCCTCTCCTCCCTCTCCACTCTTTCCTCCCCTCCTCCCTCTCCACTCTTTCACTCCTCCTCCCTCTCCCCTCCTCTCCTCCCCTCCTCCCTCTCTCCTCCTCCCTCTCCACTCTTTCCTCCTCCTCCCTCTCCACTTTTTCCTCCCCTCCTCTCTCTCTCCTCCTCCCTCTCCACTCTTTCCTCCCCTCCTCTCTCTCCACTCTTTCCTCCCCTCCTCTCTCTCCACTCTTTCCTCCCCTCCTCTCTCCCCACTCTTTCCTCTCCTCCTCCCTCTCCACTCTTTCCTCCCCTCCTCTCTCTCTCTCCTCCCTCCTCCCTCTCCACTCTCTCTCCCTCCCCTCCTCTCTCTCTCCTCCTCCCTCTCCACTCTTTCCTCCCCTCATCCCTCTCCACTCTTTCCTCTCCTCATCCCTCTCCACTCTTTCCTCCCCTCCTCCCCTCCTCTCTCTCCACTCTTTCCTCTCCTCCTCTCTCTCCACTCTTTCCTCTACTCATCCCTCTCCACTCTTTCCTCCCCTCCTCTCTCTCCTCCTCCCTCTCCACTCTTTCCTCCCCTCCTCTCTCTCCACTCTTTCCTCTCCTCCTCTCTCTCCACTCTTTCCTCTACTCATCCCTCTCCACTCTTTCCTCCCCTCCTCTCTCTCCACTCTTTCCTCTCCTCCTCCCTCTCCACTCTTTCCTCCCCTCCTCTCTCTCCACTCTTTCCTCCCCTCCTCCTCCCCTCCTCACCTCCTCCCCCTCTCCTCCCTCTCCTCCTCCTCTCCTCTCCTCCCCACCTCCCATCTCCACCCCAGCACACTGTCATCCTCTGAGTTAGTAGTCAGAGTAGTACAGAGATAAATCAGCTCTGCAGCTAGCTCTGCAGTGGACCCTAATGATACATAAGGGGTTTGTTTTGTTTTGGGGTTTGAAGTGAGAGCGATGGACACACAAGGAATCTTGGAAGATAAACACTCAAGGTCTTCTGGAAGGAATACATTAAAGAAATACATTTTAAGGTAGTTTCAAGTCTAGCTCTACGCAAGTGTAGAGCGCTAGGCTAATACCATACACAACATGGTACAGGTGTAGCGAGCTAGGCTAATACCATACACAACATGATACAGGTGTAGCGAGCTAGGCTAATACCATACACAACATGATACAGGTGTAGCGCGCTAGGCTAATACCATACACAACATGATACAGGTGTAGAGCGCTAGGCTAATACCATACACAACATGGTACAGGTGTAGAGCGCTAGGCTAATACCATACACAACATGATACAGGTGTAGAGCGCTAGGCTAATACCATACACAACATGATACAGGTGTAGAGCGCTAGGCTAATACCATACACAACATGATACAGGTGTAGAGCGCTAGGCTAATACCATACACAACATGATACAGGTGTAGAGCGCTAGGCTAATACCATACACAACATGATACAGGTGTAGAGCGCTAGGCTAATACCATACACAACATGATACAGGTGTAGAGCGCTAGGCTAATACCATACACAACATGATACAGGTGTAGCGAGCTAGGCTAATACCATACACAACATGATACAGGTGTAGAGCGCTAGGCTAATACCATACACAACATGATACAGGTGTAGAGCGCTAGGCTAATACCATACACAACATGATACAGGTGTAGAGCGCTAGGCTAATACCATACACAACATGATACAGGTGTAGAGCGCTAGGCTAATACCATACACAACATGATACAGGTGTAGAGCGCTAGGCTAATACCATACACAACATGATACAGGTGTAGCGAGCTAGGCTAATACCATACACAACATGATACAGGTGTAGCGCGCTAGGCTAATACCATACACAACATGATACAGGTGTAGAGCGCTAGGCTAATACCATACACAACATGATACAGGTGTAGAGCGCTAGGCTAATACCATACACAACATGGTACAGGTGTAGAGCGCTAGGCTAATACCATACACAACATGGTACAGGTGTAGAGAGCTAGGCTAATACCATACACCACATGATACAGGTGTAGAGAGCTAGGCTAATACCATACACAACATGATACAGGTGTGGAGCGCTAGGCTAATACCATACACAACATGATACAGGTGTAGAGCACTAGGCTAATACCATACACAACATGGTTGGTTCAAGGCCAGTACATTGTTCAAAATAAAGTTTCAACATGATATTACTGTTTTCACAACTCCAGAGTTGCAGATAGTGTTGTTTGTCTGCTGTGGCAGCTAGTCTCCACATATCACATCTCTCTGAGTCATAACACTGGGGTAGCTGGGGACCTGGTGATCCTATCACAGTCCGTCTCCCTGACTGCTGTCTAATCTACAGCATGTCTCCTCCTGCCTGCCATGTACTGTGACTGTCTGACCACAGCTAACTCACTCCCACTGTCTCCACGCCTGTCTCTCTAATCTCATCCCACTGTCTCTCTCACCTCCTCCCACTGTCTCTCTAACCTCCTCCCACTGTCTCTCTAACCTCCTCCCACTGTCTCTCTCACCTCCTCCCACTGTCTCTCTAATCTCCTCCCACTGTCTCTCTCACCTCCTCCCACTGTCTCTCTAACCTCCTCCCACTGTCTCTCTAATCTCCTCCCACTGTCTCTCTCACCTCCTCCCACTGTCTCTCTAATCTCCTCCCACTGTCTCTCTAATCTCCTCCCACTGTCTCTCTAACCTCCTCCCACTGTCTCTCTAACCTCCTCCCACTGTCTCTCTAACCTCCTCCCACTGTCTCTCTAACCTCCTCCCACTGTCTCTCTAACCTCCTCCCACTGTCTCTCTAACCTCCTACTGTCTCTCTCAACCTCCTCCCACTGTCTCTCTCACCTCCTCCCACTGTCTCTCTAACCTCCTCCCACTGTCTCTCTAACCTCCTCCCACTGTCTCTCTAACCTCCTCCCACTGTCTCTCTCACCTCCTCCCACTGTCTCTCTAACCTCCTCCCACTGTCTCTCTAACCTCCTCCCACTGTCTCTCTCACCTCCTCCCACTGTCTCTCCAACCTCCTCCCACTGTCTCTCTAACCTCCTCCCACTGTCTCTCTAACCTCCTCCCACTGTCTCTCTCACCTCCTCCCACTGTCTCTCTCAACCTCCTCCCACTGTCTCTCTCACCTCCTCCCACTGTCTCTCTAAACTCCTCCCACTGTCTCTCTCACCTCCTCCCACTGTCTCTCTCACCTCCTCCCACTGTCTCTCTAACCTCCTCCCACTGTCTCTCTAACCTCCTCCCACTGTCTCTCTAACCTCCTCCCACTGTCTCT